>NC_140182.1:54576053-54635252 GCF_963971535.1 Notolepis coatsorum
GGAGAGAGAGAGAGTATTCATTTCATTCAGTAGTTCATTGTGTATTTTGTTATTGCTTTTACTATTATGTTGATTTGTGTTGTAAATATTCTGTTTACTTTGAATGCTTCCGTTTTAGGTGTATGGTATTATAACATCTTGCCAAAAGGACTACAGTTGCAAATTAGCCAGCTGGCACATTTACAGAAATGTTGATTAATGTGTACTGTCCTTTTTTAAATAAACTGAAACTGAGAGAGAGAGGGAGGAGAGAAAGAGGATAGAGAGAGAGGCCAGAGTGACTGGGGAGATGGAGAGGAGAGGAGAATAGAGGAGAGGGGAGAGGAGAGGAAAGGGTTAAATGTGTCTAGAGAGTCAGACAGAGGGAAAATAGTGGATTGTATTGTGTAGGAAAAAACTCGCTCACACTTAAAGCCCCAATCTGTATTTTTATTTTTTACCGTATCAATGTGGGATATTAAATATACATTCCTGAAGAGTTTGTTATGTAGATATAAAATAAGCAATTTTAAAGCAGAATAGGTGTATTTTACTACAACATAAACAAACCTTTAATACACAGAATACAGCAAATACAATTAAAAACTGTTGTCCGGCGTAGTCCTTGCATCAAGAGCTCAGTCAATCAATTAGAGAATAAAAAGAAAATGTCTCAATTGCTATTTTTCCTTTTTTTCAAACTTTTTTCGGGGGGGGGGGGGGGGGGATCACAGTTTGGGCCCTTTAACATTCTGCAGATTGTTTTCGTACGTTGATTCTTATCCTCTACAAGCGTTGAGGTGGAAGTGCACATAACTTCACTCGCATCACGATGTTACTATCCCCACTATCGGTTAACAAGGTTAAATTAAGGCCATGACTGTTGATGAGGCAGATTCTAACATGTTATCAGTCTGATCACTGCTACACTATTATCACACTTTATCAAGTTTTACCACAAACGCTTTCTTTCGGAGTGCAAATAGAGAGGACAAGCTTCCCTCTAAGAGAGAGAGAGAGAGAGGAGAGAGGAGAGATATAGAGAGAGAGAGGGGTGCAGATAATACCGTGAGAAAAGGATTGAGAGAGGAATGGTAGAGCTGATAGAACAAGGAAGAGAGAAAGCAAGATGACTTCGATCATGAGCGAGAGGGATTTGTGTAAGAGGAGGGAGAGAGAGGAGTGAGAGAGAAGAGAATGAAAGAAAGAGGTAGGTGGAGAGAGAGAGGGAGAAAATATGTTGGAAGAAATAGCAGATAGAAAAGAGAGAGAAAGAAAGGGAAGAGGGAGAGAGCGAGAAAGAGAGAGCGCAAAGAAAGAAAGATGTACAGTAGGTAGGGAAAGTGAGAAACCAAGAGTATAAAAGAGGGGAGACAGAGAGAGAGAGAGATAGAGGGAGGTAGGTAGGTAGAGAGAAAGGGATAAAACAAGTAGAAAGCAATAGATAAAAGAAAGAATGAGAGAAAATTTAAAAGAAAGCAAACGGCAGAGAGAGATAGAGAGAAAGCGAGAGAGAGGAGGGGGGTAAGGCAGAGATAGGAGTAGACCACGGATTAACTGACTTGTTCATTATAGATAAATAAACGAAGGCAGGTCCATCATTAAATGGTGAGCTTATTACACCACGCTGAAGACATGTAATGACTTGGCATATTTATTCAGAAGACGCAGATTAGAAGACGCATGTTAATTTACTCTCCTCTGACAGACTGACAGATGCACTAAAAACAACACATATTAGGGCAGAATAAGAGCACATAGTCAAACACAGATTCACAGAGAGACATACAGAACAGACGGAAATACAGACACAGACAGACACAGACAGATGCATACACACACACACTGTACCCACACACACACACACGATTACTACATTATGTCTATGCGACCAACTGTATTTCAACTCAGGTCTTTCCCCACAGTTGACTGTAGCACTGAGGTTACTGTAGTAGCGAAACGCCATCTGTGCAGGTGTGTGTGTGTGTGACCCTCGCAGACAAGACAAGCCCTCTGGATACTTGACAGCCAATCAAAGACACGGCACGCTTTGACTGACAGGGGGTGCTAGCTCCCAGAGAGAGATATGAGGGAAGGTTAGTGAGAAGAGAAAGAGAAGGAGTGATTCCTTCTGTCCAAATAAGGGGAGAGCAGTTCCTCATCGGACATGGGAAAACTAATAGGTAAGGAAATTTGCTTAGTCTGTGGTTCACAGAGGATCTTTACCTTGAACAAGGTCTTCCATATATTGATTTCTCTCTCTGATAAGGCAGGGCATTCTTTTTTTATTTTTTTTTATTTGTCGAAGCAGTATAAAAAAACAAGATAAGATAAGATATTCCTTTATTGATCCCTTTGGGGAAATTCAGGAAATGGCTAGCCAAAACTAGCTTAGCATTGCAGCTCAGGTCCTACGACGTAACCACCTTCTGTGCATTCTGGGTGGTGGGAGCTCCTTTAATGTCAGCAATGTCCTGTCCTGTCCTCTCCTGTCCTGTCCTCTCTCTATGGAAAGTCATGTGTACAGGAAGGAGTTCAAGGAAGAGTCGTGCTCAATGAAGACCCCAGTATGTTGTTCACCACACACCCCCCTCTCCACTCCTAGATGTCTGTCTGTAGCCAATCAGAAGAGATGTCGCTGTGACATGTGTCCGCCACTCGCTGCACATTATCTGAGAACTACAGCCACCTGAGAACAAAATCGCTGTTCGTTGCTGTCTGTGTAAATTGTGCTTGAGTGTAATAGGTCTCCTCTCAACCCTGGTAACCCTAGTCAGTGTGGACACAGAGGCAGAAGTCAACTGACTCACACTGCTGGGCTGGGAGATAACACCACCCTTCATAAAACTCTCTCTCTCTCCCTCTCCCTCTCCCCTCTCCCTCTCCCTCTCCCTCTCCCTCTCCCTCTCCCTCTCCCTCTCCCTCTCCCCTCTCCCTCTCTCTCTCTCTCTCTCTCTCTCTCTCTCTCTCTCTCTCTCTCTCTCTCTCTCTCTCTCTCTCTCATAATGGTCTGAGTCAGTCTTACACACAAACAGACACGTTATGTCTAAATCAATGCGTATGTGTTACCACTTGAAGGTGGTTGGATTGATCATAGTTTGTGTATCACATAACATCTTCATTCAAATTATCGAAACTCACTCATTGCTTCTTATTGAGTTAAGATATATAGTACAGTAGACATATTTACCAAGTGATTCATAATCTGTTGAACCTCTTTGTACTTTTTATTTCTATGAAGGTGTTCTAGGACAAAGCCAGCAAACCAGCAACTTGTGTAGAAAAAAAATGAATGTTTTAACTTCTTACCTTATATATAACCTCAACTGAAATGTCTTTGCCTTATATATAACCTCAACTGAAATGTCTTTGCCTTATATATAACCTCAACTGAAATGTCTTTGCCTTATATTATAACCTCAACTGAAATGTCTTTGCCTTATATATAACCTCAACTGAAATGTCTTTGCCTTTTATATAACCTCAACTTAAAGCTCTCCATAGATTCATTTTAAATGGTGCCAATCATTGGTGAATTGTTGCCAATTTTCCATAGGTTTTCTTTTGTGTCACATTGCCAATATGATAAACAAACCAAACGTTATAAACAAAGCTATGTGATAACGCAGGTCAGCCTTTTATTGGACATAACTGTTGAGCATGTGAGCAAACAGAATAGTGTCGCTTCCTGGAGATAATTTTAGGTATATTCAAAAATGTTTAAATCGAAAATAAATTATTAAAATAAATACAAATAAAATAATAATAAAGTAAACTATGCTCAGGAACATGGTCGGGGGTGTGCTGATTAGTACAGTAAACTAAATCAAACTCATATTCAGACCAGCATGGCCCTTTAAATACACAATGTTGTGGGGTATCTTCCTGCTTTTGGTCTGATTGCGTTGTCACTACAAGCTAACCGCTCCAGGGTTCATTTGGAAGTGGACTGAGATGTCTCAAACAAGGGTGAACCAGGGTGCAGTTGTGTGTGGCAACCTGGCTTCGCCAGGTCACCCACACTAATAAAAATAGTATAGATTACTATAGTGTGGGTGGCAACCTGGCATCGCCAGGTCACCCACACTAAATAGTGAATAAAAGAAATAACGATCATAATAACGAGTATACTCGTTGGCGTCCAACGATTGGCGGCCAATTACGAGTATACTCGTCGATGGCGGGGAATGAGTTAACAATTGTGTGTATTGAGCCGTACTGTATTGTACCCATTCTGCAATCTGTTGAATAAAGTTTTCATTCATTCATTCATTCATTCATTCATTCATTCATTCATTCATTCATTCATTCATTCATTCATTCATGTATGAAATTACTAAATTAGGTCACATTGACTTGAATTCAATTTGTATTTATTTTCCAAACGTAAAATAGTTGCATTTTATTTTGTCAAACACTGCCAGGATTATGGGTTAAATTCCCACTGGGGCTGTGTGTACTAAAATATGTACAGTATGCTCTCATGGTACTGCAAGGTGCTGTGTATCAAATATATGCAATGTGTAAAATGTAAATTATCTCAGTGTGTGTACTGTGTACATGTATTTTCTACAGACCGGCAAGTGAATTTAGCTCCTCCACTGAACTACTCTCTAGGTAGGATATACTGTATTAACTCCTCTCCTCTCCTCTCCTCCCCTCAACCCCTCTCCTCAACTACTTTCCTCTCCTAATTCCCTTTCCTTTCGATTTATTTCCCCTCCGCTCAACTCCTTTCCTCTCCTCAACCCCTCTCATTTCCTCTTCCACAACATACCATAGCTATAGCTACCTGACTGGAGAGGTGTTTACCAGAGTAAGCAGCTGAAAGGCCACTCTGCTGACAAAGAAGACAGAGCGCACACACACACACACACACACACACACACACACACACACACACACACACACACACACACACACACACACGCATACACACGCACACACACGCACACACACGCACACACACACACGCACACACACAATATACCTCCCTATCAACCCCAAAACTGCCTCAGCCCTCATCCCCAGTATCTCTCTCCAGTCCAAAATAAATGAGACTCCTCCGTGTGGCACTGATAATATGCATATACTCTGCCTTCATGCTCTGTTATAATTACTTACTGTACGATAAAAAGGAAAATAAATCCCCACCACCACCATCCCTGGTAAATAATAATAACCATTATTACGCCTGCCATTAGGACACGTTATTGGGGGTAATTTGAATAACTCTGTTGGTGAGGATAAGAGCTGGGAGGTAGGAAAGTGCTGTTCAGGCAGGAATGTGGCGCTTCGCTCTGATGGCTTCACTGGTCTGATTCCTCTCCGCTTTGCCTTGCTCTCCTGCCTCAGAAGAACAGCTGGTCAGGAATATAAAAAATATATAATAATAATATATTTGTTTGTAATATTGAGGACTGTGTAATTTTCTAATTATATAATAACATTTGGATGTGTTTCACAGTCTTTTGGGCCATAAAACCTGCTCAGCAACCAAGTCATATGAGAAAAGTATTTTACCTTTCAATAAAAGAAAATGATAGAAAGGGCAAAATTGTATTAGGTGTTTACTAGGGATGTCCGATATTATCGGCCGATATCGGCATTAAAATGTGATATCGGAAAATATCGGTATCGGTTTTCAAAAAAAAATTTTTTTTTACATTTCTATAACCTTTATTTACCCAGGCAAGCAAGTAAGAACAAATTCTGATTTTATTTATTGTCAAAAGTATGCATAATGTTGTGTTAATTCCACAACAAGATATATGTAATGTTAATTACCTGAAATTATTCAATTTTTTGGGGGGGGGGGGGGGGTAACCCTGCATATATCGGTATCGGTTGATATCGGTATCGGAAATTAAGAGTTGGACAATATCGGTATATCGGTATCGGTAAAAAAGCCAATATCGAGCATCCCTAGTGTTTACCCATGCTGGCATAGGTGTAGGAGTCAGTAGTCACCCATTCATCCATCCATCCAGCAAACCAACCAGCTAGTCAACCATTCATCCATCCATCCATCCAGCAAACCAACCAGCTAGTCAACCATTCATCCATCCATCCATCCAACCAACCAGCTAGTCAACCATTCATCCATCCAGCCAACCAACCAGCTAGTCAACTATTCATCCATCCATCCATCCAGCCAACCAGCTAGTCAACTATCCATCCATCCATCCACCTAGTCAACTATCCATCCATCCATCCATCCAGCCAGCCATCCAGCTAGTCAACTATCCATCCATCCATCCAGCTAGTCAACTATCCATCCATCCAGCCATCCATCCAGCTAGTCAACTATCCATCCATCCATCCATCCAGCTAGTCAACTATCCATCCATCCAGCCAGCCATCCAGCTAGTCAACTATCCATCCATCCAGCCAGCCATCCAGCTAGTCAACTATCCATCCATCCATCCAGCCAGCCAGCTAGTCAACTATCCATCCATCCATCCATCCATCCAGCCAGCCAGCCAGCTAGTCAAATATCCATCCATCCATCCAGCCAGCCAGCTAATCAACTATCCACCCATCCATCCAGCCAGCCAGCCAACCTGCTAACTAGCCAACCAACCAACCAACCAACCAACCAGCAATTAAGCTAGTCAATCCAACCAACTAGCCGGTCAGTCAACCAGCCATGCAGCCAACCTGCCAGCCAGGCAGCCAACCAGCCAGTCAGCCAGCAAGTTAGCCAACCAGCCAGGCAGCTAACCAGCCAGCCAGCCATGTAGCCAACCAGCCAGTTATGCAGCCAACCAGCTAGTCAACCATGCATCCATCCATCCAGCCAACCAACCAGCTAGTCAACCATTCATCCATCCATCCAACCAACCAGCTAGTCAACCATTCATCCATCCAGCCAACCAACCAGCTAGTCAACAATTCATCCATCCATCTATCCATCCAGCTAGTCAACTATCCATCCATCCATCCATCCAGCTAGTCAACTATCCATCCATCCATCCATCCATCCATCCAGCTAGTCAACTATCCATCCATCCATCCATCCAGCTAGTCAACTATCCATCCATCCAGCCAGCCATCCAGCTAGTCAACTATCCATCCATCCAGCCAGCCAGCTAGTCAAGTAGTATCCACCCATCCATCCAGCCAGCCAGCCAACCTGCTAACTAGCCAACCAACCAACCAACCAGCAATTAAGCTAGTCAGCCAACCAACTAGCCGGCCAGTCAGCCAGCCATGCAGCCAACCTGCCAGCCAGGCAGCCAACCAGCCAGTCAGCCAGCAAGGCAGCCAACCAGCCATGCAGCCAACCTGCCAGCCAGGCAGCCAACCAGCCAGTCAGCCAGCAAGGCAGCCAACCAGCCAGGCAGCTAACCAGCCAGCCAGCCATGTAGCCAACCAGCTAGTCAGCCAGTCATGCAGCCAACCAGCCAGTCAGCCAGGCAGCCAAACAGCTAGGTAGCCAGCCAGCCAGTCATCTAGCCAGCCAGTCTGCCAACCAGTCAACCAGCTAGGCAGCCAACCAGCCAGCGAGTGACAAGGGATTACTGTGACAGCCATTTGCATATGAAGAATGTTAAGCAGTGAGGGAGAAAATATCGAAGCCTCCAGCCTGCAAGGTCATTCAGAAGATAATTTTTTTCCTTCTCTTCATAATTTATTTTGCATATCATGCAGCGTGGACACATTGTAGATTAAAAAGGCGGCTTTAGCGTATCATGCCATCCCTGATAGGGACCAGGCAACAGCCACCGCCTCTCACTCACCCATACCACCACCACCACACCCCATCTAAACCACTGGGCTGCGGGCACATGCACACACACACACACACACACACACACACACACATACCACCACCACCACCACACCCCATATAAACCATTGGGCTGCACACACACACACAATACCACCACCACTACCACCACCACACCCCATCTAAACCACTGGGCTGCATACACATGCATGCATCATGCACACACACACACACACACACGCACACAATACCACCACGAGACCCCATCTAAACCTCTGGGCTGCACACGCACACGTACACGCACACACCAAAATTCCCTCCCATCAACACCCAACATCAATTCCATTACTGATAAAATAGCACATTATGGCCAGTCATCTTGCTGATTGTTTTGTAAGGAAGTGCACGGCGGGGTGTAAGACGTCCACGTGAGACAATAGCAATCTCACAGCTAAGCAATATGGAGGCAGATAGAACGCTAGCGACGCCATTACAGTTTACCTCCAATCAAAACATCTTTTTGATGTTCATGTGTGTGTGTGTGTGTGTGTGTGTGTGTGTGTGTGTGTGTGTGTGTGTGTGTGTGTGTGTGTGTGTGTGTGTGTGTGTGTGTGTGACTGTGTGTGTGTGTGTGTCCTATCAATGGACGCCACAAAGGCAGTGTTTGGATAGAGCCGTTGACAGAGAATGATTAAAGAGAGAGAGAGAGAGAGAGAGAGAGAGAGAGAGAGAGAGAGAGAGAGAGAGAGAGAGAGAGAGAGAGAGAGAGAGAGAGAGAGAGAGAGAGAGAGAGAGAGAGAGAGAGAGAGAGAAAACAGGATTGGTAACTATTATCTATAACTATTATTATTCAAATGGACATGTAAACAAATCAGGAAATCCAGCGGGGGGGAATGAAAGCATTAAAAAGACACAAAAAAACAGTCAAATATGCTGATGGAATTGTGGCGAGAACAGCATTGAATTGTATTATCTGACAGTAGGAAATAAATGTGATTGACAGGATGAATTAAAACGCAAATTATTTACAGACTGTTAGAGTGAGATATTTATTTGGGGGGGGGGGGGGGGTTAGAACAATGGCAACAGCAGAGACAAAGAAACGGAACAATTTACGATCGACTGAAGACAATAGAAAGGGACGCGTGTGAAAAGAAGGGGGGAAATTAGGGGGAAGAAATGTACTTCTACAATGAATTTCAAACCTGCCGCAGTGATGGTGAATTTAATGGAATTACACACTGTAAAAAAAAGCATACGTTCTCGCAACGGTTTTCAAGTAACCTTTTTGCATTGGTATTTTATTTTGTCAAATCGACTAAATAGGAGCCAGTGAATATTACATTTCAAGTACATTACAGTTCAAGTCACACATATTTAGCTGATCCTACTGAGAAAAAGCCAATGCAAAATAAATGCTATTTGAAAATGTAGTTTGAGTCAACTTTTTTCATACAGTGTATATTTAAAAAAAAATTATTTTATTTTTTGATCTACTTTTTCTCCCATTTTCAATTTTTCTCCCATCCCAATTTCGTATCGTCCAATTCTACCCTCCCCTGTCTCGAACGCTGTTAGGCCATGCCTCCCACAAGCCGGCTGCAATGTGGACTAAGCCTTACATCACGTGTCCCCTCCGGTACTCGAGGAAGCAGCAGTCGCATATTTTCACCTGCACAGCGCGATCTCTCAGCGTCGGGGGTCTGCGTTTTGGAGGGCACGCCGCCCCCGTCGCTTCCTGATTCTGCTGCGCAGGCGCACCAACCGACCTGTAGGAGTCGTTGTCCACAACGTCCGATCCCCACCCATCAGCTTCCCACCCCGTAATACTGCCAATTGTATTAGTATGAACGACCAGCCAAGCTGATAGCAATGTGGAGAGCTGGGCTCGAACCCAGCGTCTTCTGCATTGGTGGTGAGCGCCTTGCCCACTGCACCACCTAGCCGCCCTTTCGTCGCCAACCGTTGAGCGCCAAACCCGACTTTTCTCAGGTTTTGATCCTTTGATCTTTTTTCCTTTGATCCCCGTTCTAAACACTCGCTCAGAGCTTCCTGGGTCTCCCTGGCACAGCTGCCTACATTGGAATTGCAATGACGATCGAATCCCGCCAGGTGGCAGTATCACCTACCTTTTGAACTGGGATAGTTTAGTGTGGGGAGTGTCTGCAAGAACTCCCCCTCAGAGGGAATCAGGACAGAGCGATCGCTCTGAGATTTTATCGCCTCAAACCTATTGTTTCCCATATACACTAGTAATTGCGACTGCAATGGGATCACCGGGATTATGCTTTTTGGAGTACCTTCTGGCTAAGGTAAGGTCTATTCTATGTATATTTTACCTAAACTAAAATATGTTTTTGTACCGATCACAGTGTTGTATTTTACCGGACCTAAAACAACAGCTTTTGGTAACGATCGCAGTTTCAGGGTATTTTGGAAAGGCGCGATGTTTAGCATGTAATAGCGCACAAACTAAAGTATGTAGAAATGAATTGGTTTGTCAATGTTGGACTATAAACAATGCCTGTCAAATGAGCCATACTATTGTCTCCATAGCTATAATACAGAACACACGATGGGTCCGCAAACATTGCGAAAATGGTCAATAACGCTGGCGCCATAGAGTAAAGATGGGAAAAGAGCGTGGCAGTCAATGAGTTAAAATACTCAACACAGGATATCAATATTCACAGGATTACATTGTAAAACGACATGGATTTTAATAAAATGGTGTCGCATTCCACAATGAGATATCCAACATAAAAAGGTTGATACACATACTTTGAAAATCAGTGTAGTAATCATTAAAGTACAGAGTATGATTTATGCTTAAGTTTCAAGCTATCCTTCAGACCTTTTCCTGTAAAATTACATTTTAGAAAGCATAATCATCTGTATTTATTTATTTTTGAATATTGGGCACTGATCATCATAATCATTTGTTTTCCTTAACACATTCGCGGCCACTGGGATCCGTCTAATCTCACTCTATAAGGCCAGCTTATCATAACAACCTTTCATTGTGCGTGAGGCTGTTTGTAGAGCTAAATTTATACTTTATATTATTGCTATCTGTCCATTGTCATCGTCAATTGACACTATAAACCGTCCCTTCAATATGCCTTAAATAAAGATTTTTTTCATCAATCCATTCCCATTTTATAGCGTCGTGG
Source organism: Notolepis coatsorum (assembly GCF_963971535.1). Taxonomy (NCBI): domain Eukaryota; kingdom Metazoa; phylum Chordata; class Actinopteri; order Aulopiformes; family Paralepididae; genus Notolepis; species Notolepis coatsorum. The sequence goes on from NC_140182.1 coordinate 54,586,938, forward strand.
ACAGGGACCGAAACTAGAGAGCGCCACCCGCCATTTGCGCTCAGTTTTTACGTTTGGCGCCTCCCACTGAGACGTCTGAGCGCCGTGTGGCGGGCAATCAAATAGTCATGTGAAAACCGAAAATCATGATCCAATTCTTTAGCGGAGTTCTCACTCGCTGTCTCAGCACAGACATGAAGCGCGCACCGCGCACTGCTGCTGCTGCTACCCCCTCCCCACCTGTTTCTGTATGCCTGCATGTAAACAGAGGCTATTGCCTCCGAGTCACCGTGACGTTAGTTAGCACTGCTGCTGCTGCTCCTACCCCTGTATGCCTGCATGTAAACAGAGGCTATTGCCTCCGAGTCACTGTGACGTTAGTTAGCACTGCTGCTGCTGCTCCTACCCCTGTATGCCTGCATGTAAACAGAGGCTATTGCCTCCGAGTCACCGTGACGTTAGTTAGCACTGCTGCTGCTGCTCCTACCCCTGTATGCCTGCATGTAAACAGAGGCTATTGCCTCCGAGTCACCGTGACGTTAGTTAGCACTGCTGCTGCTGCTGCTGCTCCTACCCCTGTATGCCTGCATGTAAACAGAGGCTATTGCCTCCGAGTCACCGTGACGTTAGTTAGCACTGCTGCTGCTGCTCCTACCCCTGTATGCCTGCATGTAAACAGAGGCTATTGCCTCCGAGTCACCGTGACGTTAGTCTAGTCAGTGTGGGACCTTCGTGAGATAACGTTAGCTACCGTTCAGACCACGTGAGCGGATCGGCGCGGCCGAGAAATCCGCTCTTCGCTCTTTAAAGCTTGGTCCGCTCCGCTAATCGCTCATGTTGACCCCGCCCCCAAGTCGCTCTCCGCTCGCTCCCCACTCACCTTGAATCGAGCGCTCCCCGCTCCCCGCGCCAGATCGCTCGGCAGTTTTTCTTTTTCTTTTTTGGAGCATGGTGTAAATGAGCTCAAACTACAACAGTCTACACCCCCTGGGCCCCTTAACAATTGTTTGTATTGAGCCGCATTGTAATTGTAGCCATTCTGCAATGTTAAATAACGTTGTTTATCCATTCACTAGTTCTATTAAGCGATGATAGGCTAGCCGAGCCACAATGCTATGGTCGCTGCCATTAACGTTAGCATGTAAGCTAACGTCAACAACAATGGCGTCGATACCTTTTCTAACAGGAGAGTGAGTGTGGGCGTCATAGATATCTATGGTGGGCGTCTCTACAGTGACGAAGCCTGAACCCTTCTCATTGGTTGAAAATGGCCTTCATGTTTGTACATCGCCATCTGTTGCTTTGACATTGTACTGCATGTATATATTACATCAACAGTGTTAAACCACTGTGAGCGGCCTGGAGTGGATTGGAGCGGAGGAGAACTCTCGCTCCGGACGTCGCGCCGACTCATTTTAAAACCCACTCCTCGCTCACGTCAAAACCGGCCGCTCCGCGCCCCGCGCCGCTCACGCTCCGATCCGCTCACATGCACTGCTACCATTACAAAATGACCCAGTCAACTATTCACTTAGTTTAATACATGAGGCATTGTGTAACGTTATCCAGCCGGCTAGCTACTGATAGCTCCAGACATCAACAAATCCTCCAGCAATAGTCCAGTGCATAATACCTCCGTTGGCTAGGTAACTAGTCACTATGAAATGTCGCAGTAAACTAAATAGTTCACTGAGGCGTTGTCCCAACGCCATCCAGCAGTAGCTACAGATAGCTCCTGGCATCAATGTCCTACAACAACAACATGCGTATTCGAGTCCCTGGTTTACATCGCATGAGTGAGGGCTGCTGAATAGGGTCCAGCTGTAGCTCAGGAGAATCCTTTTGCATGCTGAATGTAGCGTTTAGGGTCCAGCTGCACCCCCGGAGAATCCTTGCTGGAGCTGGAGGCCACTCGAGTATACACACAGACAGTGGAGCTGTTTGCAGACAGCGAGGTGGCGATGTCTCGCAGATAACACAATCACAAGTATGATTATATAATATATATATTTTATTAAAAAAAAATTATATAAAATAATAAAAAAAAATGTATCAAAAAAAAGTTGGCAGGTAAGAAATATGCTTGGCGGGTAGATTCTTCCCATCTACCCGCCACTGGCCGGTGAGTCAAAAAGTTAATTTCGCTCCCTGGTCGTGGATATGAACTATATACTGCAATGGTCTGGTATAATTCCTGCAAAACGAGATACAGGCCGCTAAGCTAATAACGAATTTTGGCTATACACAAGCTAGAGCTAAAAATCTAAATGCATTTTATCTGTATCATGGTCCACCATGAATACACGAAAGGGGGCGGTGGGGGACGTCATTTCTGATTATTGATTACCAATAAGGGCATTAGCCTCAGTAGCGTCATTCGCTGATCGGCTGGTTGGATATGAGAACAAGGCCCGATCGGGCTGTAATGTATGTGAAAAAGCTCTTACTGTGGGCCGGTTGGATCCCAAAAAGGATTTCCCAGTTATCGATCGCCATCTGGTAGATCGATATGTCCATTGGCTGATCCTATATTCCTTTACAGCATACTGAATTCAATGTCCCAAAACGTATTCCAGGCTACATGCTACAGGCATAGCTTCAGGCTAACAGGAAAATTCACTGGAGGATGAAAAAAATGTCATCCGTTCTGCCACAGGGAACACTGCATTATCGAGACAGCGCCCCTACGAGGATCTGGCCGGTAATGCACTTTTCCGAATTCCAAGAGTAGGGTAAATCTGCAGTGCCGCTCTGTGACATTGAGTAGGATATTAAAATGGAATAAAAGCCAAAACAACCTTACCACGTATATATACGTGGTTGGCCCTCAAGCGTTGGATCCGAAACACGTATTTATACGTGGTTGTAGGGGTGGACGGTATAAATGGTATACGGTATAAACGGTATGAATTTGCGCTACGGTATGGATTTTGACTATACCTTGTAACCGGTAGAGCAGCTCTAAAATAGCAATGACGTCATGTAACCACAGCCAGGGCCAGCGTTTCCGTTAGCCGGTAATTACCGGTATTTGACTGGCAAAATCTGTTGAAGTCCGACATATTTAATCTCTCCGGTCATAATGTCCGGTGAAAATAATTCCCTCTAAACACAATTAGATTATTTGAATTGTATTAAAATAGGCTAAAATTATATAGCCTATGCGATGAACGAAACAATCTCACCAAGCAGCCGGTCTAATAATGACATCCTGCTGTCAGCGCGAGCTGGCTGCTGATATATTTACGTGAAGCATGGCTTGGCAGGGTGCAGTACTCCAATTCAGCCATTGGCAATTCAGCTGTTGGGTGGGGGCGCTGCTGACACCACTGCTCTGCTCTGCCTGCTCCAAGTGCTCCATGCTTCACGTAAATATATCAGCAGCCAGCTCGCGCTGACACAGCGGTGCCAAATTTCTCAGTTCTTCGCTTGATATAATTAATACAAATGTCCAATATAACGGAATTAGTTAGCTCATAAAAATGTGATTATAACAGACTGCTGTTTATTAAGGTCGGGCAGACTGCCCACCGACACCTCAAGTCGGCAGCAGCAGCACGAAGTCTCGAGGGACTTATTTTATTTGGAATATATTAATGACTGATACGCAAAAGTAGCCTAGTTTTAAGTTAAAATATTATAAATGCCTTGATGATGTCATTCTTTATATAGGTCTATCAATTGTTTTTAAGCTCAATAAACTCTGACCGGAATTTATCCCATTTGTCCGGTAGATTGAAATCTACCGGACACTCAGACCTGCAAAAAAAAATTCTAACGGAAACCCTGGCCAGGGCGCGACTATTTCACTCGTATTTGCCCCTAAAAATAGATAGAATTAGTCATAGATAATAGATAGTGCAAACTGGAAAAAGTTATTTAGGAGCACAGAGGCTTTGCGCAGTGGGCGTGTCAACGCGCAATTGTCATTTCATAATACACACAGAAGCAAACTAGGTCTTCCGCCCTACGTTTGAAGGCTGTGTGACAACTTCTCTCGCGAGTCGCGCAGTTTCTATGTGTAATGTAAACTCTGCGACAAGTCCAATGGTCTAACATGCTTTGCATCCTCGCCATTCTGGAATGCCCACATCGCGCTAAAACCGTATGTAATGTTAACTGTCGATGTACTAGCCTCAGCAAGCTAACGTTAGCTGGCTCCACTAGCAGCCTGTCGATGTACTAGCCTCAGCAAGCTAACGTTAGCTGGCTCCACTAGCAGCCTGTCGATGTACTAGCCTCAGAAAGCTAACGTTAGCTGGCTCCACTAGCAGCCTGTCGATGTACTAGCCTCAGCAAGCTAACGTTAGCTGGCTCCACTAGTAGCCTGTCGATGTACTAGCCTCAGCAAGTTACCGTTAGCTGGCTCCACTAGCAGCCTGTCGATGTACTAGCCTCAGCAAGCCGTGATATACATTTTAGACCATACCGTCCAGCCCTACCGTGATATATACCGTTACCGTCTATGCTTCAAATTATACCGTGATATACATTTTAGACCAGTGGTCACCAACCCGTCAATCTTTGAGACTTTCCCTGAATTTTTTTTAAATAAAAGAAAATATATATATTATCTTTCCCTGAGAGTCCACATTACAGTTCTACTTTTGTTTTGATGTGAAAGGTGATGCTGCACTTAGCACTGACTGAACTTAGCACTGACTGAGAAAGTACACATTACAGTTCTACTTTATAAAATGCTAATTGTAAATATGTTTGTCAATGTTAACCCATTCTCCGCCAATCACGTGTTAAGGCGGGTTTCTCCGCCATGCGTTGTCTGACAAGGCGTGTTTGAGATCAATATTTCATATTTTCGTCATGGTATTCATATTTCACCCACGGAGTCTTGGCTGATGCTGTCTGAGCCATCACAACTCTGCAACGCTTCAATACCGCCACCTGGTGGCCGATCGGCGAGTTGCCAAACCGGAAGTGCCCATTGGAGCTCGGTCCGTCCCCTATTTTCGTCCGGCCACTCGTTTATCGTCCCGGGGCTCAATACAGACACCGTCGATATGGATCTTTGCCATAACTCAATAATCAACATGATTTGGACGTGTATTAGTAATATACAAACCGGAAATGGATCGCATCGATCAACATCCCATAATTGGGATCCGTTTGCTCCACTCTCATCGCCCAACGCTACGAGGAGACTGGGGTGAGTTTCAGCGTTTTTCTTTATCATTTTCGATACAAACTGCTCTGATCAATATATCACCCATACTACATAAATCATTTAACGTCGGCCATTGAATTATAAACGACCCCTCCCCCCCCCCCCTCCTTTCACCCGCAGATGATCAGTCATGACGTTTAGGACCATGTACAGTAGAAATTTTTAATATAGCATGGATCGGTATCAAACTGCATTTGATAATCTAATATATGCATTTATGCCTATATCTCACGTTCTATGAAATACTGCAGAAAACGATAAAAACATATTTATACTCTAGATGGTATTTTAGTATGAATGTGTGAATGAAAAAGTAAAACGTTCCTACATCCTGAACGATAGATAATTGATGTTGAATGGGCCATAGTAATGTCAATTTAGCAATACAATTTAAAAAGTTATAGCCCTGCAAAGAAGGTGAACATCTCCATAGACAAATAGCGCTGGCAGAGGATGGTTTAGGATGATCAAAGTGGCGGCAGAGAATGGGTTAATAACATGAGAAAGTCCACATTACAGTTCTACTTTTGTTTTGATGTGAAAAGTGATGCTGCATAAGATGACTGCACTTAGCACTGACTGAGAAAGTACATATTACAGTTATACTTTGACGTTTTAATGTTGGACCAAAGCATTGCATGTAATTAGAATACAGGCAAATAAAAGTAATTTAGTTTAAAGTACAATCTTGGCTGTCTTTTTCTCTCAACGCTTCAATAGGTAGATCTTGCCTTCACCAAAAAATAAAAAGGTGATCTTGGGCTTAAAAAGGTTGGTGACCACTGTTTTAGACGATACCGTCCAGCCCTACGTGGTTGGCCACGAATGTGTTAATGGTGTAGCTTTTCCATTTTGTAACGCCACCCCCTCCATGGGATATTCTGAGCTGAACCTGTCGGAGTATCAGTGCCTAAAGAGGGAATGATATTTCCTCAATGTTGAGGCGTAACAATGGAGAGGTAGAGAAAATAAAGCCAATTACTAAGAGACACAGTCTGTATATACCGTATGTCTGTCTGTCTGTCGGTATATACCACCTGTCTGTCTGTCTGTCTGTCTGTATATACCACCTGTCTGTCTTCCTGTCTGCCTGCATATACCACATGTCTGTCTGCCTGATATTCCACCTGTATGGCTGTCTGTATATACCACCTGTCTGTCTGTCTGCCTGTATATACCACCTGTATATACCACCTGTCTGTCTGTCTGTCTGTCTGTATATACCACCTGTCTGTCTTCCTGTCTGCCTGCATATACCACATGTCTGTCTGCCTGATATTCCACCTGTATGGCTGTCTGTATATACCACCTGTCTGTCTGTCTATCTGTATATACCACATGTGTGTCTGTCTGCATATACCATATGTCTGTCTGCCTGTATAGCTGTATATAACACCTGTATGCCTGTATATACCACCTGTCTGTCTGTATATACCACCTGTCTGTCTGTCTGTATATACCACATGTCTGTCTGTCTGTCTGTCTGTCTGTATATACCACCTGTCTGTATGTCTGTCTGTCTGTATACCACCTGTCTGTCTGTCTGTCTGTCTGTATATACCACCTGTCTGTCTCTCTATCTGACGGGGATAGGAGAAAAAGAAGGAGTGAAAAGTGGATGATGGAATGGAGGGAAGGAGATGGAGAGAAAGAGTCAAACAGGTGAGAGACGGAGAGTCAGCATTGCCTTGGCTTGGGCTGATCGCTATACTAACTCGTTTGGCTGAGTTAGGGGGAGGGAAGCCGTGGGTGGGTCCTGGGCGTTGTGGACAGCGACCCCTACAGTTCGGTCGGGGCGCCTGCACAGCGAGGGTAGGATCTGGAGAAAGGTAGTGTGACCTTCCACACGTTACACTCCCCCGGTGAGAATCTGCGCTGCCAGGCTGGCTGCCGGCTGGCTGCACATGTGTCGGAGGAAAACATGTGACAGTCTCCGGCCTCCCGGACCAACAGTAGGGGGGGGGGGGGTGCGCAACAACCAGGAAGGGGGTTGGGAATTGGCATAACGACTAACAGTGGGATGGGAGAAAAATGGGAAAAAAGGAGGGGGAAAAAGATTAAAAAAAATAAATAAAAAAAACAGGTGAGAGACGTTCTGAGGGACGGAGAGAGATGTGAGGGACTAGTCTGAAATGGAGAGAGAGAGAGGGGAAAAGATAAAACTAAAGAGAGAGACAGAGTGAGATACTGGTGAAAAGGAGTGAATATTATAATAATAATAAATAATGCAGGACCTCTTTAGAGGTCTTTATTCGGCATGCAACGAACTGGGACATGCAATGGGAGAGGCACACACACTGGAATACACACACACACACACATGCATTGTCTTTTTTCTCAGTCGCCGATGCGATTGAGTTCTGCACTTAACCCATCCCGTCGTCCTTACCCCCAAGGGCAGCCGGGAGCAGACAGGGCGTGCGAGGTACCTCACTCGGGGACCAATCCAAGTGCTCCTGCCCGTCTTCGTCAAGGACGCGACAGCATCAGCGATCTGTTGTGCATGTTTTTCCATTGGGTTTATCTTATCGGGGGGGAAACCCTTGCGAGCACGGGGAGAACATGCAAACTCCACACAGAAAGGCCTGGGAGATCCCCCACCTGGGTACCTGGCAACGCAGAAACCTGGTCCCCAAGCGCGAATTGAACCCTGGACCTTCTTGCTGTGAGGCGACAGTGTTAACCACTACACCACCATGCCGCGGTACAGGTGAGAGATGAAAGTCTGAGATATCTGTCTGGCCCCCGACTGGTGGAAGTGTTTAGTTGTGACAGAAGACCCTCTCACTTCCTGCAACAAGTCCTACCACTGGAGAGACCCCAAACAACCCAGAAGGTTATATTTGGAGACAGATGTAGAGTTTCAACAATCTGAAAGTTACATTCATCAATTTGTCTCGCAGAGTCAAGCAAGTACAGTAAAATTATGGAAACGAAACTAAATGAAACAAAACAAAACTACATGAAACAAAACTAAAGATTTAGGGTTCTCTCTCTCTGATTTCACACTTACGCTTAGGGCACATAGCACACGAATGAACACGGACGGACGGACGGGCGGCAGCCGCTTCACTTCCGCTCCCATGTTAACGGACGCTACTGTGCACACTGGCCGCAAGCGGGAGCGTGCATCGCGGGCGGCAAGCTATCTTTTCCGCTCTGGTTGGATTCGAGGCGGCGTGGGAGGCTAGCGCCACGTGACTGATTGATTGATTGATTGGACATTTTATTAACAGATTTCAGAATGGGTACAATACAGTACAGCTCTCTCTTTTTCTCTCTCTTTATTCTCCCTGCCTTTCTTTCTCTCTTTCTCTCTCTTTCTCCCCCTCTCTTTCTTTCTTTCTCGTTTTCTCTCTAGAGAGAGAGAGAGGGAGAGAGAGAGAGAGAGCGAGAGAGAGGGAGAGAGAGAGAGAGAGGGAGAGAGAGAGAGAGAGCGAGAGAGAAAGAGAGAGAGAGAGAGAGAGAGCGAGAGGGAGAGAGAGAGAGAGAGAGAGAGAGAGAGAGAGAGAGAGAGAGAGAGAGAGAGAGAGAGAGAGAGAGAGAGAGCGAGAGCTCGTGCTGCTGCTGGTTCTATGGAGGGCTCCGCGCTGCAGGGCGCTCTGAAGTCGGACTCTGTGTGTCTGGCCAGGCGCGCGATCCCGCTAGGAACCTGTGCGTGAAATTCGTGCGCGTTGTATGTGCCCGAGCCATTAAGGAGAGAGTGGTACATGCTCACAAATAACTGACTGAACTGTCCTGTGGGCCAGGAGGAACATTCAGTTGAAAGGGTTAAAAGGGACGGGCTCTCTCTCTCTGTTTGTTGTTCAGTTTCTTTTTTTTTATCCACTTTTTCTCCTCCTTTTTCTGTGTTTTTCTCCCATCCCAATTTAGTCGTGCCAATTCCCCCCTCCCCTGTCTTGATCATTGCTCACATGTGCCCCCCACTGGTCGGTCGTAGGGAGGGTTGAAGAATCTATCGCATGTCCCCTCCGATACATGCAGAGTCAGCCAGCCACATCTTTTCACCTGCCAGTGCGGACTCTCATTGGCGAGGTGTAACGTGTGGGAGGCTCACACTACCCCCCGCCCTCTCCTGTCCTTGCTTTACAACGACCAGATTACCACCCATCGACTTCCCTCCCGCTGACTCTGCCAATTGAGTCAGTATGACGGCCGGCCCAAGCCGGAGGCAACGCTGACAGCCGGATTCGATACCGGTGTCTCTCACGTGGGTGATGAGCGCTTAGACCGCTGCGCCACCCAGCTGCGTTGTTCAGTTTCTTTGTATCTGCTGTTGCCATTGTTCTAACCCCCCTTCCCAAAAAATTAATATCTCACCGCCTATAAAAGGGATACATTTTAATTCATCTTGTCAATCACATTTATTTCCTACTGTCAGCTAATACAATTCAATGCTGTTCTCACCACAATTCCATCAGCATATTTGACTGTTTTTTGTGTGTCTTTTTAATGCTTTAATTTCCCCCCGCTGGATTTCCTGATTTGTTTACGTGTCCATCTGAATAATAATAGTTATACTTATAGATAATAGTTACCAATCCCCCTCTCTCTCTCTCTCTCTCTCTCTCTCCCCTCCCCCCCCCTCTCTCTCCCTCCCCCTCTCTCTCTCTCCCCCCCCCTCTCTCCCCCCCTCTCTCTCTCCCCCCCCTCTCTTCCCCCCCCCAATTTCAGGGTCATTTTATGATCATTTGGGGTCGTTTATTTCACCCCTGTTAACTTACTACCAGGGGAGGAAATTAGGCCACTTTACTGGCCAAATGCTAGTATTTTTTACGTTTGGCTGGTAAAAAAAATCAGATACCCGCCAGTTGGCTGGTAAGCCAAAAAGTTAGTTTCCTCCCCTGCTGGCGAGTATACAAAAAAAAAAAACATTCTGCAATCACTGCACTGGCAAACAGTGCGCGTCTTCTGAGTGTTCGCTTTAGTTGACAGTGCCACGAGAGCACTGCACAAGACCACCCGCGGACATATAATGTTTAATAAACGTTTGCGCAGTACTGGCCAACCAGCGGACATATAATAATAAAAGTCCCGCGGTACTAGGCTAGCCATCAGGAGCACTCGCAAACAGATAACGTTAAACACAGCAGAAGATGGAAAACAGACAGACTGACCAACGGGGAACTGCATCCAACCCTAGTACAACCCTCGAGTATAAGTTACTAAGGACACATTTAAATCACAGAGGTGTAATGTTAGTCTACTGGAACTGTATACAGTGGTTAGCTTCTAGTTAGCGTTTTAGCTATAGCTGCTTGCTAGCTAACGTTAGCCCCGTGTGCTCAAAGCAGCCAGCTAGGTGTATCTGTTATGACTATAATGTTTCCAAAAAAGCACCGGGACTACGACGTAGGGTTAGACATTTTATTTCATGCTCAAAAGCCCCTGGCTTGCACATCGCAGTCACGAAAGGGGCTAGCTCAACCAGTGCACTGTGCACAACAGCACACCAACCCAACTGACGTTACCACAACACTTGACTGTCGTAAGACCACCGTGCTGTCTTAAAGGCACAGTGTGCCTACCCAGATGCATACACAACATTGACGCGGCTTGACATACAAAGAAGTAATTATCACAATTAGCGATTTTTTTTGTCTGGTAAAAAATCTGTTTGGCTGGTAAAAAAAATCAGATACTCGCCAGTTGGCTGGTAAGCCAAAAAGTTAGTTTCCTCCCCCTGCTTACTACCCTGCTGCTCTCCTCTCTCTTCCTCTCCCTCTATCTCTCCTCCATTCCTCTTCCCCCAACTCCCTCCTTCCCGCGCTCTCTTCCCCTCTCTCTCTCTCTTTCAGAGGCTCATGGGAACGGTCTGATAGCGGAGCGAGTGTGTGTACGAACAAGACTACGTCCTCCGTGACTCTCGCTCTCTCAACATCCCAAGGAAGAAGGGGGAAAAAAGAAAATACAAGAAAAAAAACAAGAGGATAGATGGAAAGAGAGTTCTAGAGGGGAGGGGGGGGGGGGGGGGGTTGTTAATGTTTGTGATGGAGAGACCAGAGGATGGAGGGAGGGATGGAGGGAGGAAAGGGAGGACGAGAGAGGGTGAGGAGGGGGGTTTTGTGGTGTGAGGGAGGGAGGGAGAGGGGGGTCTTGACGATAAGAGAAAAATTCAGACCGGTCAAAGTTTCCCTTTTGCCAATCGTGCTCCTGATAAAGACAGCGCCTGCTCCAGCGCTGATAGAGAGAGAGAGAGAGAGCTATCTCTCCCTGCCCCCCCCCCCCCCCACCTCCCCCTCCCTCCTGCTCGCCCGCCAGTTAGTTTGTGAGCAGGAGGAGAGAAAGGTCCTATCACACCAACATCACGTTGCTACCATCAAGCAGCCGCCACACAGCAATTAATATCACTCCAATTACTGTTAAAGGGACCGGGGACTGGCCAACACGATAATGAACACAACTCTCCCTCCCCCCCCTCCCTCTCTCCCCCCTCTATCTCTCTCTCTCTCTCTCTCTCTCTCCCTCTCCCTCTCTCTCTCTACACACACACCCATTTAAGTGCACAACACATAAACACACATTTATTGCATTGTCTGTCATGAACACATCTTTGACACATCCAAACATTCAAATCAGACACACACACATACATACACAAAGGCTTATGTATACACTCACTCAAGTATGCATCAACCCTAACAAACATCAACACGTTCATACAGTCCGCGAAACGTGCGCAGCTTGAAAAAGGAAATATGAGAGATAAGTGCGGTAGTGTTCTTGCATTATTTTAACTCATTGAAGACAACAGAAAGGGGGAGAGAGAGAAATAACAAACCAAACACAGATAACCGGAAATAAATAATAAAATTATGGACATTTGCTCTTTATCTCGTCTGTGTGTTTTTTTTTTATGGGTCTTTTTGTTACGACGTTGAATAAATTCCCACAGCGTGACACATTCACATGTCTCCTGCAAGACAATAAGATGGACACTTGAAATGAGGACAGCTAACAGGAGAGACAACGATATTCACACACAGTTGTGTTTTCATGCCTTGTGGTGACATTCCATAGACATACATTAATTCCCTAAGCCCTAAGGGCTCGATTCAGACTAATTTTGACAATACAGGCAATACAGGCTCCTGAGAAAAGATGGAATAAGTCCAGTCCCTCTTGTCAACATTTTCCATATTGTCCACATCTTAATGGAATTCATTCATATAATCGGAATCTAGGCCTATTATTTAGGATCAGAGGCCTTGGTCTTTATTGATATTTGTTCTAATATTGTTTGTGGCATCTTTCATGATGCGGTCGATACAAAAATATAAAACTGTTACTAACGTTAACAGTGCATGAGATGTTTACACCAAAATGTTCTATTTAAGTACCTACTCATCCAGGATGGTCAGCTGTCATTCACTTGTTAGTTAGTACTGACTCATCCAGGATAGTCAGCTGTCATTCACTTGAGTTGTTAGTACTGACTCATCCAGGATGGTCAGCTGTCATTCACTTGAGTTGTTAGTACTGACTCATCCAGGATGGTCAGCTGTCATTCACTTGAGTTGTTAGTACTGACTCATCCAGGATGGTCAGCTGGAGAGGTGAGCTTGACACCCGTACATAAATCTGTCCAACTGACTGTCTGTCACATGTCACAAATCACCCTTTTCTTTGCATTGTCGGTGCTGAGATATTTTGCACCATAAAAGCCTTCATGGTCTCTGGAGACCTCCGGAGCAAGACCCTCCATTCTGTCACATTCTTTTGGCCCATTTCTCTTTTTTTTGTCGTGTGAGAGCGATTGTGAACTGCTTATATATGATTGCTGGCTGAATAGAAGTGGATGGTAATTAAATAACTAGCTATAATTTTATTAAGACATTACCTAGTCAGGCGGTGTTCTATGATGAGCCTGTTGAGTATCAAATCTGTTGCACAAAAGTTTAAAACAATCGAAACACACACACACACACACACACACACACACACACACACACACACACACACACACACACACAACACACACACACACACACACACACACACACACACACACACACACACAACACACACACACACACACACACACACACACACACACACACACACACACACACACACACACACACACACACACGAAAGGTTAGCCTATTGTTATCTTGACGCATCCGCTTTTGCCTCTATTATGATTCTGTCAACTGAAAGAAATCTGCTGGCCAGGCCGACTCTTTACAATTAAAGGCAGGTGTGTTTCTTTTATTAAAAATTTTTACGACCCCCCCCCCCCCCCCCGCATTTTACAGCTTTATTTTGGATAGGACAGGCTGAAATGAATGAATGAATGAATAAATGAATGAATGAAAACTTTATTTAACAGATGGGGTACAATACAGTACGGCTCAATACACACAATTGTTAACACTTTGAGTGCCAACGACGAGATATCTCGTTTTTTTCATGCCGACACGGGTCAGTGCGGTCAGTGCCAACGACGAGAGATCTCGTTTGGTGTTAAGGGGATGCAGACCAGAGAAAGACGTTTGTCTTGTTTACATCAGGGTCCCCCATTTTCAATTCATAGTGGCAGAGAGAAAAGTTTGGAGAAGATATAGGGAGGACATGCAGCATAGGTCCCCGGGCCGAATTCGAACCCCGGACGCTGCTATTACACTGTGAGCGCAGCTACGTAGGGACGGGGGAGACATTCAAAACACTATTGCCCAAAACCTCCCCAAGAAGCAAACCTGGCAACCCAGGGGGCGGCTGGTAGAAGACGAACAATTAAAATATGTCCTGGTGCACCGCCCAAACCGCCCGTTTATCTTTGGTATTAAGTGTGAGGACCGTGCTTAAGTCCTCAACTCTGAATCGGGCCCTAACTCGTTACCCTAACCGTAATCACAACGGCTGCATGCCTATTACCCTAACTCTTACCTCAACCTTAAACCACTGACACACAAAATGCAATAGATGCCTTTCACGGAATGTGTGTGTAGTTGTCCCTATTCCAATATGGCTGCCTGTAACCATTGCTAACCACTTTAGAAATAAAATTTCTACTTTCTGCGCAGAGTAGGTAAAACATTGGAAAAGCACAATATCACTGTTACACTGTACACTTGTTTACAGAATCCAGTAATAAGACAGCAATTTGTTACATTTGTATTGATTGATTTCTCATATATTCACACATAGCAGCAGTTGTTTTGTACATAGCAATGGAACAGACAGCGGCTGCTCAGGTTACTATCATATGATTCATTAGCGTTTCCCCGTTGCCCCCAATCAGATGCAATGTACTGTATTCTGACATGAATCTGTACATCAACACTTACCCAGGGAAAGCCTGCCCTAAACCTTTCCATTAAAAGTCTAAAGGGGCTTAAAGATAAACTCACCCGAAAAGGGAATTCACATGTTATTTATATAATACTGCATAGCTCAGTTTCAAATGTGTGAACAAGTCTCTCCTTAAACTGAACACCAGAGAGACTCCAGGTACATTTTCTGATTCCAAGCGTAATGGGTTATGGTGCAGTGTGCTTGTTTTTCTGTGTTTTGTTATAATGGGTTATGGTGCAGTGTGCTTGTTTTTCTGTGTCTTGTTATAATGGGTTATGGTGCAGTGTGCTTGTTTTTCTGTGTGTTGTTATAATGGGTTATGGTGCAGTGTGCTTGTTTTTCTGTGTGTTGTTATAATGGGTTATGGTGCAGTGTGCTGGTTTTTCTGTGTGTTGTTATAATGGGTTATGGTGCAGTGTGCTTGTTTTTCTGTGTGTTGTTATAATGGGTTATGGTGCAGTGTGCTTGTTTTTCTGTGTGTTGTTATAATGGGTTATGGTGCAGTGTGCTTGTTTTTCTGTGTGTTGTTATAATGGGTTATGGTGCAGTATGCTTGTTTTTCTGTGTGTTGTTATAATGGGTTATGGTGCAGTGTGCTTGTTTTTCTGTGTGTTGTTATAATGGGTTATGGTGCAGTGTGCTTGTTTTTCTGTGTGTTGTTATAATGGGTTATGGTGCAGTGTGCTTGTTTTTCTGTGTGTTGTTATAATGGGTTATGGTGCAGTGTGCTTGTTTTTCTGTGTGTTGTTATAATGGGTTATGGTGCAGTGTGCTTGTTTTTCTGTGTGTTGTTATAATGGGTTATGGTGCAGTGTGCTTGTTTTTCTGTGTGTTGTTATAATGGGTTATGGTGCAGTATGCTTGTTTTTCTGTGTGTTGTTATAATGGGTTATGGTGCAGTGTGCTTGTTTTTCTGTGTGTTGTTATAATGGGTTATGGTGCAGTGTGCTTGTTTTTCTGTGTGTTGTTATAATGGGTTATGGTGCAATGTGCTTGTTTTTATCTTCTATATCTTGAAGGGTTTGCTATGCATTCAGTGAACCGAGACGACTCACCTGGACCTCTCCACCGTAACTCCTCTTCCTCTCGCTCCTCCTCCTCCTCCTCCTCTCCCGGCACTGTGTGTCCGACCTCTCCTCCTCCTCCTCCACTCCCCTTCCTCATCTTCTTCCTCCTCCTTTCCTCTGTGGTCAGGTGCACCCTGGGAGTCCTGTGTCCTGGGTTCTGGGACAGACAACACAGAGATACAATGAGTCTTCTGAGACAAACACACAACAGAGTGGGAAGTGTCACACATCGGTATAAAGGACGACACAGACGGCTATTCATCTGGTGGTCGCTCTTTGTGTGTGTGTGCGCTCGCGCGTGTGTGTGTGTATGCGTGTGTGGGTCTACATGTGTGTGGGGTGTATTGTGCACGTGATGTGTAGTCGGCTGTGCACGTGCATACCTGTGTGAATGTGCATGCATGTGTCTGTAGAGGGTGTGTGATGTCTGCTTGTGCAGATACGTGTCGGTGTGTGTGTGTCGGTGTGTGTGTGTGTGTGTGTGTGTGTGTACTGTAATAGGTGTACAGTGCGTGTGTACATGCATGGATACTGTGTATGTGTGTGTTTGCATGCGTATCATGGACGATATGAAATATATTTGAATCTTATGTATGTCAATTAAATTAGCAGATTCAAATAAAGCATTTAATGTGTGTGTGTGTGTGTGTGTGTGTGTGTGTGTGTGTGTGTGTGTGTGTGTGTGTGTGTGTCTGGGCAGTGGCGGTTCCTGTCTGTTGATCAAAGGCGGTGGTGAAAAGCTCCCTTGGCCCTGTAACACAACACCTCAACAGAGAGAGAGAGAGAGAGAGAGAGAGAGAGAGAGAGAGAGAGAGAGAGAGAGAGAGAGAGAGAGAGAGAGAGAGAGAGAGAGAGAGAGAGGAGAGAGAGAGAGAGAGAGAGAGAGAGAGAGAGAGAGAGAGAGAGAGAGAGAGAGAGAGAGAGAGAGATAATCTCACTGCAAAACTGGGAGAAGAAACACGCAACAATGTGTGTGTCTCTCTCTCTCTCTCTCTCTCTCTCTCTCTCTATTTACTGCATCTTCCTCTTTTTTTTTGCTGCGACTAGCAGCTCTATAGGTCACTCTGTCGGCCACCACCCTCCCCACCCTCTAGCGGCCACAGGTTTTGCCCTAGGAGGCTTGAATTGTGCATGGAGGTCAAGTGAGTATGTGTGTATGTGTGTGTGTGTGTGTGTGTGTGTGTGTGTGTGTGTGTGTGTGTGTGTGTGTGTGTGTGTGTGTGTGTGTGTGTGTGTGTGTGTGTGCGTGCGTGCGTGTGTGTGTGTGTGTTGATGCCAATTGGCTAAAAGGGGGCATGGCAATGGGAGTGTCTTATCGCAAAAGGGCGGAGGATCCACTGACTTGCACAAGATTTTGTGGAAAGGTTGGTCATGACCCAAAGGACAGCTGTTGAACTGTTCATGCCAATTAGATTCACGTAACATGACCAAACATTGTGGAAAGCTCATCATGGGGCAAGAACACATTCATACACACAGCCACGTACCCTTGTGTGTGTATGAATGCATGCACACATATATGTACACGGTTGCAACTATTGCGAATTCGCCCTTGTTCCGTTTAGAAAATTCTCTTTCTCCCGCTCTCTCTCTCTCGCACTCTCTCTCTATACTGTATTATATATTCATGTCTACTCCTCTCTGTTTCTGTCTCGACAATGTTCCTTTCTCTAAACATGTTACTTGTTCTCCAACTCTCTCTCTCTCACATACAACACATAACCCCCCCACATACACACACTTGATCTTGTTGATCTCTTTCATCCACCCACCTTCACCCAGTACCGGCTTCTCTCTCAGAACCTTGTCAGTGATCAGCTGACATGATTGATCAGGCAGATTACTGAGAAGCCCCGCTGATGATCAAAGAGATCTGTGGGCCGGATCTGTATCTCTACATAACCCAGGAGAACCTGTGTGTGTGTGTGTGCGTGCGTGTGTGCGTGCGTGCGTGCGTGCGTGCGTGCGTGTGTGTGTATGCATGTCTGTTGTGAACTCTGAACCTCCTCGCGGCTATCAGTGAGGTCATCGAGACCATTGTGCCTCCTCCCTAATAGGTGGGTCTAATGATTAGTCCTCATCAGACAGGAACTCCAACTCAGCTCAACTCAGCTATTATCTCTGTCTTATCCTCGCAGGTCTACACTCCACCTTGCTTCATCTCAAACTCCTTATCTTCTAGGCTGAGGGGGAAACACGTCATGACATGTTTCAAACTAACTTTCTTATCTTGTATTTTTCATTTGTATTTATTTATTTATTTATTTTTGGTCCATAAGTCACGGTAGCGTGTGGATTTAGGATTTTATTACGCAAAGTTTAAATGGATGGACTATGGAACGTTTTCATGAAGAAGTTATGGCTTCTTCATGAAAATCACAGAGTTGGGTTGAACAAAAGAAAACTCTCCCAAAAGAAATTGCCCATATTAAGTTCAAGTTTCAAGTTTCTTTATTAGTTGACATGCAAAAATACAGAATACTTTCACATGGAATGCTTTTTTCTGTTATGCTCCTAAGAGTGTTGAGATCATAGGACGCTTGGATCATACACATACAGCTCATTACAGTAATATTCCACAATTTATTACATTTTAGGTAGTAATAATGGCACAGAGCATAAAATCACCTACAGTACATGCGCTTTGATGATGCATGTAGGACTAGCCTTGAGACAAAACATATGCATATTCACCACCGCAAACAGACTGGCGGCCGACTCGCGGCGCCATGTGCGGAAGGAGGGGGGAGAGGGTGGGGGTGTTGCAGGGCTAGTTGGAGGGGGGGTGGGTGGGAGGGATCTCCCTCACACACAAAGCGCGTAGGAGCTCTTCTGGTCGAGCCAGACCAGTGCAGCGGAATCCATGAATGCCTACGGTCTTAATTCTAGAGCATAAAATGTGAGCGACACAAATGTATAACAGTACCTTGAATGTGGGGCGGCTACGTGGCGTAGTGGGCAAGGCGCTCGCCACGAATGCGGAGACGCTGGGCTCGCCTGTTCGAGCCCAGCGCTCCACATTGCTTTCAGTTTAGCTGGTCGTTCATACTAATACACATTGGCCGTATTAGGGGGTGGGAAACTGATGGGTGGGGATCGGGCGTTGTGGACAGCGACTCCTACAGGTCGGTTGGTGCGCCTGCGCAGTAGAATCAGGAAGTGTCGGGGGCAGCGTGAGCCTCCCACGCGTTACTCCTCGTCACTGAGAGATCGAGCTGCGCAGGTGAAAAGATGCGACTGCTGTTACCTCAAGTACCGGAGGGGACTTGTGCTATGTATGACTTAGTCCACATTGCAGCCGGCTTGTGGGAGGCAAGAAACAGCGTTCGTGACAGGGGAGGGTTGAATTGGATGTTACGAAATTGGGATGGGAGAAAATATAGAAAATGGGAGAAAAAGTGGATAAAAAAAAAAACAGTACCTTGAATGTATTTTTATGTTACTCTGTATGATAGCATGTACAATAATGCTGAATATACCGTATATACATATATTAGGGATGCTCGATATTGGCTTTTTTACCGATACCGATATGCCGATATTGTTCAACTCTTAATTTCCGATACCGATATCAACCGATACCGATATATGCAGGGTTTCCCCCCCCAAAAAACGGAATAATTTCAGGTAATTGAATGAATGAATGAATGAATGAATGAATGAATGAATGAATGAATGAATGAATGAATGAATGAATGAATGAATTTATTTACACACACACACGATACATTACATGTGAGTATCCTCATGTGATAACAATGTCGCAAATTGTGTGCATGTGCCAGGTCTCCCAATAAGCTATTTAAAGCTTTTGGAGGGAGCCTGAACACAGATACAAACAGAATATAAACAACAAAACAATAAACAAAAAACAAAACAAAACAATTACAGCGTGGGTAGGTTTACACACCTACCTACTAACTGACATATAACAGAGATACATAATACAGACAATTGTATTCCTAAGTTATAATTTTAATGAGATATGAATTAAGCAGTTCCTCTTTCATTACATTACATATTACATATTAACATTACATATCTCTTGTTGTGGAATTAACACAACATTATGCATACTTTTGACAATAAATAAAATCAGAATTTGTTCTTACTTGCTTGCCTGGGTAGATAAAGGTTATAGAAATGTAAAAAAAAAAAAAAAAATTATATATATATTTTACTTTTTTTTTTAACCGATACCGATATTTTCCGATATCACATTTTAATGCCAATATTGGCCGATAATATCGGTAGGCCGATAATATCAGACATCCCTAAAATATATTGATTCTTACCGTATCTATCCACAACTGTCTGTACATACCTGTACATAACTTTTACATATCTGTAGATGCTATATCTATAATCTGTACATATCCCTTACCTACTCTTACTAGTTATGCTGCCGGCCAGTATGAATGAATGAAAAAGTTTATTTTTGAACATGTATTCTCTATATTCCTCCAAACAAATCACAGTATCTAGCTCCGTCAAACAGAACAATCATAATACAAAAAATTATAATTATAAACAAAAAGTCAAGAGCAATGTATTTAGTTAGTTGACATGTTCAAAAAAGGAGTAGAGGGAATCTAAGCTTATTGATCCCTACCCCCTTACATTTACATTTGTTCTTCCATTAATTTTACTAGATATAACCTAATTTAAAGTAGTATAATACATTATAGAATACACTTTTACTTATAGTACAAAAAGAAAAAACTTGATTTGCTTGAGAGCAGTAGATACAATACAACACTACATAACACAATATAACATAACTTTGTTTATCCGCATTACTCATTTCTGTATTTCTCTAATGTGTATTTTTTAAGCTGCTTTTTAAATTGTGCCATATGTTTACTCAGTTTGATGTATTCAGGTAAATTATTCCACAACTTCACTCCACAAACAGATATGCACATGCTTTTCAGCGTAGTGTGTACCATTGGTTGTTTAAGATTCCCTCTCAAGTTATATTCTCCTTCCCTGTCTCTGAACCATCTTTGAATGTTGCCTTGGATTCGTTTATATCTGGCTTTGTATACAATGAGGGCAGTTTTGAAATCAACTAGGTCCATAAATTTCAATGTTTGTAGCTTTATAAATAAGTTATTGGTGTGTTCATAATAACCTACATTGTTGACTATTCTTATTGCTTTCTTTTTTGCATGGTGCATATTGGCTGTAGAGTGCTTTTGTAGGTATTACCCCACACCTCCGCACAGTAGTTCATATATGGAAGGAAGAGCATACAGTACAGTGTATAGGCCTACAGTGTTTCTTGGTTTAGAATGGCTCTTATCTTACATAAAACACCAACACTCCGTGGCAATTTTGTCCTGACATATTTGACTTGAGGTTTCCAGTTGAGTTTGTGGTCTATTATTACACCCAGAAATGTATTCTCAAATACCCTTTCTAGTTTAATACTATCAATCATTAGTTCAACCGGTGTGTTTTCTTGTATATCACGTTTACCAAATATCATGAATTTGGTTTTCTTTATATTTAATGATAATTTATTTGCATCAAACCACACTTTCAGCTTGGATAGTGACATTCTTTAACAGCTTTTGGAGGTTCTCTCCCTCACAGAAGACATTCGTATCGTCAGTAAAAATTTTATTTTTCAATATTTTAGACGCATTACCTACAGTATATCATTTATGTACAGTATGAATAGTTTAGGGCCCAGAATTTACCCTTGCGGCACACCACAGATTATGTTTGACTGAGTGGACCTGTACTCCCCAAACTGCACAAACTGTTGTCTTTGTTCTAAGTAACTGTTTAACCATTTGAGCCCTACTCCTCTGATCCCATACCTTTCCAATTTTAGTAGCAGAATATCATGATTTATAGTGTCAAAAGCCTTCTTAAGATCTATGAAGACCCCTATTGCAAACTTCTTAATATCAATTATGCTTGTCAGTTTTTCTACTAGGTCCATTAGTGCCAATGACGTTGAATGATTAGATCTAAATCCATATTGACTGTCTATAAGTAATGCATGTTTATCAATGAAACTGTCCAACCGTGCAGTAAATAATTATTCCATTATCTTTGAGAACTGGAAAAGGAGAGAAACCGGCCTGTAATTGGTTATTGGTGAATATAGTAGAGGTTAGAACCTCTAGAGGTATGACTACTACCACACTGTCTTTATACCTGTATCACAATATTACATCTCTGTATATACATCTGACTAGCACTACACCCAGTAGTACTAATTTATATATGTTATACCCAGTTTAATCACCTGCACATTGTATATTACTATTCCACGTTACTGTTACATTTGCACTCTGGTTGGATGCCAAACTTATTTTCGCTGTACTGTACTTGTGTGGTAAGTAGGGATGGGTACCAAATTCGGTACTTTTAAAGGTACTTACCGAAACACGTCGGAACTACCGAGTATCGATTCACGTGAGATACCGTTGTCGGTACTGTAAAAAAAAAGATTTTTTTTTTTTTTTTTTTTTACACTTTTCTTTCTTTATTTTTTAACTTTTTTCTTTTCATGTCAACGTTCACACACACAATATACGCTTACCTAGGATTTGACTTGATTCAACAACAAAGCAGTCGGGGCAATGGCAAGCCGAAAACGGTCGAAAGTGTGGTCATTTGTGGTTATTTTTTTTTTTACAACTGAGGTAGGTAGATTACATTTTTAGAGACTAAAGTACCGAAAAAAGGTACCGTTGGGTACCGGTATCGATTCACAGGTACTGGTATCGGTACCATATCGGTTCAAATGTGAACGGTATACCCATCCCTAGTGGTAAGACAATACATTTGTATCTAATGTTGCTATTTTCTCCTATCCACCATGTTTAACTAGGTGCAGTTTCCTCTAATATCCACAGTCACACTTCAACACACAATGTCAATACAGAGCTATCACTAGCTGTCTGGTTAAGTCACTAAAGCGCCACACAACCACTAAACTTTAAAGCAACCCGTGTGCTTTGCTGCTGCACTAAGTAAAGATTCAAAAGAAACCCAAGCTATAATTCATGATGAATTTATACACGTTTGTGAACGAGCGTGCTTGTGTTACAGAATCCCACGGATTGCTGGTGCTAACGTTGGCAGCTAGCATCCACCATCAAGCTCCTACTAGCCTAAATTAAGCTAACATTGTCCCGCATCTTTGTTGCAATGAGGATCAGTAGGTTAGCAATGATAGCAATGTATGGTACACAATGTTAGCACTTTATGCAAGAATGCTTCGCGTCTATGACACAGTGTGGCCTACTGTAGATAAAGCTTGCACAGGGAAGCCATGCCTGTTATTAATATGCAATGCATCAACACATATCACAACCTCTTATTAGCTTTCTCCAAAACCATTACTACTGCCAAAGCTTCTTTCTTTCACCATATAATCGAGGTCTCGGCCAAGAACCTTCGCAAACTGCACGCCACCATGTCCTCCCTCCTCACTCCCCCTCTCTCTCTGCCGAAGACATTGCAATTTTCTTTGAGAAAAAAGTCTAAAAACATCTGCAGCTCCTTTTTTCCAACCCCCACCCATTCCAAATTCTGAATCAAGAACCTCATCCTTCACTCTGTCATCTTTCTCTCCCATTACAGATGCAGAGGCCCTGACACTGGTAACGTTGAACCGTCCCACTACATGCCAGCTGGACCCGCTACCCTCCCCACTCCTCCAGACCATAGCACCAGATATCCTCCCATTCCTAACGGTAGAGCCATATGAAATCCGCGTTCACGGAATCGCGAATGGAATCGTGGAATTGAGCAATAAAAATGGAATCAACTGTAAAAAAAAATTATAATAATAATCATTTATGTTGTGGGACTTGTACAGCACTTTGTTCAACTTTGTTAGTGCTGTAAAGTTTAAACCTTTTTAAATCTTAGACAAACAAAACACTTTCATGAAATATTGTAAGCCGTCATTTGAGGCTTTATAAAAGCAGCACAATGAACACATCTGTCAGTGACGAGTCCGACCTCATCTTAAATAACAAACAGCATTGCTTGTTGTAATTAACAAAGAGAGGCAGAGTTGATTTTGCAAAAAAAATAATATATATATATATATATATATATAATTTCTTTTTTTCTTTTTTTAATAATCGAATTTTATTTTCATATTCGAATCCCATGCCCATCGAATGAAGCTTCGAAGTATTTAAGACAGCCCTATTAACACTTTCACTGCCACTCACGAGATATCTCGGGTTTCCGATAGTTATGTTGAAAGCCACTCACGAGATTTCTCTGAACTTTTTTTTTTTTTTTTTTTTTTTAGCGATCTGAAATCATATTGCATCACGCGAGCCTACCCTAGTATACCCGAGCGCCGCCGGCGATCAGATGTGGAAAAAAGCGCCCCCTATCGTCTCCCAGATGACATAAGGGATTTTGGAATGGACTCAATGAAAATGGATGGGGAAAAAAAATCCTATACTCCACATTTTCCAGTCCACTGATGCACAGTTCATTCTGGAGCCTCTGAGACCCGCGGAATCATGTACTGCACTGTACACACGTTGGATCCATACATCGATTTTTTCGAATGGTGATCAGGAATTGGAATATACCAGTTGGATACCATCTGATGTCAGGTAAGGAATCTATGTTATCAGTGTTAGGATAATCAGACTAATTTTGATGAAGATATAAGCTGTTTTGTGAAATGGGCTCTTTCGGTTTCACTGTAAAAGTCCAAGAGGAAATGAACACGGCGATTATCCGCACGTGGCTCGAATGTGCTTGCGTGCACGTATAATATTGATCATCTAGCGTTTATTTGAAAACGATTCATAAATAGGCCGACAAATATCAACGTTCTGGAATATTCCAGTAAAAGACGATTATCATAGAATGGTCTAGAATGAACTGTTTTTTACCTCAAAACGGGTGCTTTTCAAAATGCTCTCAAACGGAAATGAAGCGATAAAAAACCAATCTGCCTTGACAGCACTGACTGGAAAAGGATTCTTTGATAAGCGACGGGCAGATTAGACACATAGCCATAATTTAAAACATAGATTAGGCGATATTAAGCGTAACATTGGCGCCGATGGTGGCATTGAAGCGCTAACTCTGGCGCCACCTCGTGGCACTCAAAGTGTTAAATGGACTGTTATATCTTATTAAATTGTGGACATTTATTCATTCCCACTTATTAGACACTATTTCTGATGGTAAAATGAGCGTACAAAGCAAAATACAGAATTCTGAAATATTAAAACAAAAAAAACGAAAGTAGGAAAAAAAATTATGGAATTTGGAAAAAAATTTAACTGATTTCATATGGCTCTACGTAACGGCAACCATCAACTCATCCCCCAACTCGGGGGTGGTCCTCGCCTCCCTAAAACAAGCCAGAGTCAGACCACTCAAAAAACAACCATGAACCCCACCGTCATAGACAACTATCGTCCTGTCTCTCTTCTCTCGTTCCCCTCTAAGGGTGCTTTCACACCAGAGCTGTTTGGTCCGGACTATCGGACCAGAGTTCGTTTTCTCGGATAGTCCGCTTTTTTTGGGGTGGTGCGAATGCTCAGTCGAACTCTTGTGCGGACCAAACACGCAAACTCTGGTCCACCTGAAAACGTAGGTCTCGGTTCGCTTCATCGGACCAAACGCGGACCAAATATAGGAAGTGACCTGATAAACTGTGCATCTTGGGTAGAAGTAAAAAAACAAACACCGCGGCGCGCATTCACTGCAAAACAAGCACGCGGTAAACATGTCTCGTGGACAGACGTGGGCGAATGACGAGGTGAAAGCCCTGATAGACATATGGGCAGAAGACCAAATTAAACAGCTACTTGTGAGCACCCATAAAAACAATGCTGTGTACAAGTTGTTTAGCAAGAGGATGGTGGTAATGGGCTTCAATAGAACAATGGATCAATGCCACGTCAAAATAAAAAAAACTGCGTCAGCAATATATTAATAAATAAGCAGAGAATTAAATTAGATGTCCATAACATTTGTGTTTTTAATTAGCAAAAAGTTAAATACTGAATTAACGACACATATTTATTAACAGGCTGAAAGTTAAAACGAATAACAGGCTGAAAAAACAATTAGACTATTTAATAATGCTATAATATTAGTGTAGCCTAATCTATATCTGCAACTGTGAAGAAAAACCCCATTGGTTTAAACAGAATACACATAAAAAAAATATATATAATAAATAATATATATATTTCTTTTTTATTAAAAGTAGAAAATTAGAATGTTGATTTAGAATTTGAATGTCAACATTATTAACGAAGCTTCAAACTATTCGGTACAGCCCTACTAGCTGGTCTACCGACAACCGCCATCAAGCCTCTTCAACTCATTCAGAACGCAGCCGCCCGCCTGATCTCCAACCTACCAAAGTCAGCCCATGTTACCCAACTTCTTAGGGACCTTTACTGGCTCCCCATCGGCACACAAATCCGCTTCAAGGGCCTCGACCTGGCATATCGCGCAGCGAAGGGAACGGCTCTCGTCTACCTCCGGTCAATGGTCTCTAACTACAAATCCTCAAGATCCCTCTGCTCAGATGTCGTCTGGCCGCCTCAGACCCACTCCTGTCCGAGCTCCAGGAGGGTCATCATAGAGAAGCACTCAAGTTTGAACACTTCGATGAACATTGTTACGCAGCTGATAGAGTTGTGCCCTTCCTGCTGACTTGTCGTACAAAACTTTGGATAAAAGAGTCAGCTAAATGACAAAATGTAAAATGTAAATGTTATTAGACTCTGTCTTGTTTATTTTATAAAAAATTTACTGAATTAATAAAGGTTGGCAACCTGCCGAAGTGTCTAGTCAGGGGTCTCAAACTCAATGTACCTGGGGGCCGCTGGAGGTAGAGTCTGGGTGAGGCTGGGCGGCATCAAATATTCCAAAAAAAAGGACAACTGATCCAATCTTCTCAATCTTTAGCAATAACATTTCAGAACATGAACAGTTCTTCAGAACATGAACGGTTCTTCAGCACATAGGCTTCTCTTACCTACTCCTTGCTGCCAGAGACTTGGCAGCGCTTCCTCTTATGTCTTCCCCCCTTGTGTGTCCTCTCAGGTTTGTCAGGCGCAATACATCTTCAACAAACTACCCCTTTGCCTCATCATAAAACCTCACAAACACCAGCAACTGAGCATTCTCAGTGGTGTCAGTGCACTCATCCACAGCTATGGAAATGCACTTCAGTCATACATTATTTTATTATTTATGCATCAGAGAATGGCTTCTTGTGTTTAGCCAATATCCATGCCACTGAGTGAGGACTTGGTTGCTTTTTTCTCGTTGTGACATAGATTTAACAATAATTCTGCTTGCAGCTTGATATGATGATTTCATTCCATTTATCTTTGTGGTTCCACAGTGAATTTTGAGGAAAGGTTGCATCAAAATAACTGTGTTTTGTTTCGTAGTCGCGTTTCAAATATGCCACTCTTCACAAGAGCTACCGTTTCTTGGCATAATTAGGCACATTGGTTTGGTGCTGGGAGGATGCACGCATATTTTTCAGTCCATTCACCTTTGAATTGCAGCGATTTTCACTGTCGACTTTTCTTTTACTGGCCATCTTTGAACATGCCACATTTTTCTACTAACTGCCTGCTGGCGAAACTACAGTACCTGCAGATTAGACTACCTGTAGATGCGCTGTCAACTCTCGCTCTGACTCGGACTCTTTGAAAGAGACAACACGCATTCCGTGAAAACCCGCCCTACTCTGCCTCTGATTCGTAGACTGTGGGTGGGGGAAAAAAACACTGACGAGACGCTGAATGTGATTGGACCAGAGTAGACAGACACAGACAGGAGCAGTGCAGCCGGACAGGCAGAGCACTGCTTGCAGAGGAGATAGCGGAGATATATATATTTTCCTTCCACTTGGTATCACTCCGGAATCACTTTTCAACCAAGTCACTAACGTAACGTTGCTGTCATGAGCCTGCACTATGGTAGCCTACAAGTGATAAAATAAATAAAACATCCAACTCGCGCAACGACACGGCAAAAAGTTGCGTGCAGGCCGCACTAAAACTAAACTTTGATGTCAAGTAGGGGGCCGCAAAATATAATCCAGTGGGCCACAATTGGCCCGCGGGCCGTGAGTTTGAGACCCCTGTACTAGTAGCTCTGACAGACTTGTCAGTCAAAACTATAGTTGACTGTTTGTGTTCAATTGAATGGCTGCATTTCCACAGCACTTTTCTACTACCTGTACTACACAAAGGAACGATTACGTGCATGCGTCTGTGGGAATCGTACCTCAAACCCTGGCAGTGTTGGTGCCATGCTCCGAGCGCCAAGCACTCTACCCATTGAGCTAGACAGACACAATGTCAGGCCCTGCTGGGGGCTTTGTGTAATGGGATTACATACATCTGTTTACAAATAAAAATAAATAAAATAACTCATTGATTAGTCACTAACAAACAGTAATCAGATTACAGATCCTACTGGGGTTTATGTAATGGGATTACATGACTCTGTTTACCAACAAAAACCATTGATTAATTACTGAATAAGACTAATCAGATTAGATCATCATCATACAGTACGTTTAGCACAACTGGTTGATCATGGCTGTGACAACAATGACAATAATGCTATTCATATGACAGCCGGTAAATTGTAATCACTTGCACGATTAACCTCATATTTGACACATTTCAGAGACTAAATCAGTATCACTTTTATTCGCCAAATGCATCATAATGGACACACAAGAATTTGATTTGAAATAACAGCGTGACATAAAATACTTGACAATACCACAAAAGACAGAGCAATACATAAACAAAACAAATAAAACACACATATTAGGCCAAGTACCTTCATAATAAAGTGCCTGGTCAGTATAAAAATAGATTTTAAACCGTAGTAATCATAAGATTAATGTTATAATAATATGATTTCTGATTCAAAAGTAACTGAAAGTAATCAGATTACATTACTCAGTTGGCATAACCTGATGTGATTTGGATTGCATTAGAAAAGTAACCCTCCCAATCTCACCGCACTGTCCCAACCTGTCTTGGCAGATGACCCCATATTGAGGCCCAAAACAAATATTGTGACCTCAGCATTTTCCAAATGAACATGCTGACATGTACCGATTGCACATCATAAATACAGTGTATAAAGAATGACTAATTCATCTGGAGGGGGGGTGCGGCTGTAATCAAGCGGCTCAGCTATTCAATAGCAGTTGTGTATACTAGTATACAGCCACTATTGTTTTCCCAGGGGTAACCGTGTGGTCCAAAAGCAATCGGTGGTTATTACTCACTCGGATTAGCCAAACAGATTACATTACAGTCAATTTAAAATTATTTGCAATTCTCCTGGGGACCCTGTTTTCACATCAGGAGGCCGCACGTACTGTAGGACCCCGAGCCAGAGGTCTGACGCAACCCGGTCACCTTTCCCTTCCCGTTTCCCCACATCTCTCACTCTTCCAAATAAATGACTCTCTTTCAACTCCACCTCCGCAGCCTTTTTCTTTCCCTGCTCTCTCTCTCTATCTCTCCCTCTCTCCTTCGCTCCCTCTCTCTGTCCCTCTCCCTCTCTCCCCTTCCCCAAATCCCTCCCCATCACCCCACCCCGATAACACCTCAGCTGTGTGCACAAAGGCCGTGTTTACCCTCGCATTCCCGCTCCGATAAACAGCGATAGCGGACCGATCGATACCAGCCATAAACGTCTCCCCAGCTCACACCACGTGATGCGTTCGCCCTCGCACGTTATTAATGTAACCGTTGGGAGGAGATTGGATCTGCATCGTCAAATAAATCAACAACTACACACACAAAAAATGTAGGTACACACACACACTCACACTCACACCATCCATCCATCCATCTTCAAAATCACATCCACCTTTCAACCTCACACACAGACACACACACACACACGTTCACACAGGCAGGCATACTGTATATGACACACACACACAGACAGTGTAGTCCTACAAAAGTACACACAAACACACATATACCTCCCCTTTTGGGAGGCACAAAAGTATCCACACACACGCAGAGAGCTCCCTGCCTAAACAGCGCCATTATTTTCAGCTATAAATCACATTGAATGGCACATTGATTTTATCCTGCGGGGGTTGAGGCGGGGGGAGGAGGTGGTGGAGGAGGGGGGGACTGGAGACACCGTTATTGCATTTAATATTATCAATATTATCTCCCATATCATCTGCGACAGGGAGCCAGGTATCAGGAGGAGTCGACAGACACTTTTCTGCCAGCGCCCCCCTCCTCCCTCCCTCTCCTCCTCCTCCTCTTCTCTTCATCCATCCATCCCTCCCCTCCCTCCCTCCCTCCCTAGAGAGACAGTCTCCATCAACCTGATAAGGACAACTTCCTCTGTCACACCTGCGGGGCAAAGTCACCCAACAACCTCAACTTGCCAACTTCCCGGCAGCCTCCATCCCCCTCTGTGCTCTTTTCCCTGTGTTTTATTTTTTTATTTAAACATTTTATCCAAAGCGCTTTACAAATTATGCCTCACATTCACCCACTCACTCACACATTCACACACGGACGGCGGAGGCGACCGTGCAAGGTGCCGACCTGCTCATGGTGGAGCAGCTCATCTCAACTATGACCTGGGGAGTGAGGTCACTGCAGCTGCACAGTGAAGATCAAACGATCAGTAATTGTGTAGGTTCATAATCTTTGATGGAGAGATATTATTTATTATTGAATTATTTTACTGTTACAAGTCAGGTAATCATGAGTTTGTAATTCCAACCGTTCTATTCGGTCTATATTCTGTGTATTTGTTTTGACTATTTTGATTTGGTAACGTTGCCCTCTCAGCTTTGTAGCCTTCGTTCTTGAAATGTACGATGGAAATTGTATTTCTTGTACTGGGTCTTGACTTTTTTTCACGTTTTTCCTAAATTTTCAAAGCGCATAACGCACTAATTTAATTATGCTCAACTCTGATACCGTCAAATGTCAGATCAACTGAATAAGTGAAACTGTATGAACCCAACTACCCAGGATCTGCACCAGTCCTCTCACCAGTCCTCTCACCAGTCCTCTCACCAGTCCTCTCACCAGTCCTCTCACTCACCAGTCCTCTCACCAGTCCTCTCAGAGACAAACGGGTGCTTATGACTGAGAGCAGGCCGGTGGTGGTGGATTCAAAGTATATTTGCAGGTATACAGGTATTACACACCCTCTTTCAAAGGACATGTAGAGAATACACACTTTCTAGTCTAGATAACGTTTAGATACATATGTCAGGTTCACTTCCCCCTAAGTAGCAGACACACCCAGGGGCTGGGGAATGTAGCAATCATTTATCTTGTAAATCGCGATCATGTTTTTCTAAAAATGATGAAGAGCAGAATGTTTAAGTTTGATACTGCACCACACTTCCCATCACCCCACAGTCCAATATGACGGATGTTGATTGGATAATCTGACATGTGATTGTACATACTGTAACTAAAGCAAATAATGTGATATAATTGTTCTTCTATATCACCTAGTCCTATACACACAACTCTACAAAGTACCACAATGGAAGGACCTGTGTCCCATGTATGTATTTCCAGACATACATTTACTAGATCAGCCCTCCACAATTTCAGATAGGCTGATAAATAAATAAAATAGATACATAATACCTCATATATAAGCTGTTTCTGCCATGAAATAAGAAGAGGTTGTGGGAAATAATAGGATGCATTATAATTGAACAGCAATGTATTGTAATATGTCTAATATTACAAAAGGAACACAATGTGGCACCTTGTTTCAGTGGGGACCGGTGTGGCGGGACACCTTAACTGTAGGACCAATTCTGAGAACAAAATAAAAGGAAAATGGAGGGAAGTGGAGCCACACCACAACACACAGACATAGAGAACAGATGTCTCTCTCTCCCTCTGTCCTCTCCCTTTCTCAGTGTGTCTCTCCCTCTCTCTCTCAGTCTCTCAAAGTGTGTGGGCGTATCTGTGTGTGTCACCCCATTGTATCAGTGTGTGAATTAATATATTTGCTCTCTCTATCAGGTCTGGTGGGTGGGTCGGGTCGAGGGATGGGGGCGGGTGGTGAGAACAGAGTGCCCGGCCTGTTACTGGTAAGAATGTGTTTTTCTCCCTAAAGTTATCAGGCTGGTTATCGCCCAATGTGTGTGTGTGTGTGGTGTGTGTGGTGTGTGTGTGTGTGTGTGTGTGTGTGTGTGTGTGTGTGTGTGTGTGTGTGTGTGTGTGTGTGTGTGTGTGTGTGTGTGTGTGTGTGTGTGTGTGTGTGTGTGTGTCTCCCTCTCCCAGATGGTGGATAAGGAGACCGGTCTTTATTAGCCAGTGCAGGACAGATAAAGACCTGTTATTGATCCCAGGTTGAAAGAGCAGGTTCGTCAAACATGGCTGATTTACAGAGAGCTGATAATGGCAGCGCTGGGCAACCGAGGAACCCCAGAGAGAGAGAGGGAGAGAGAGAGACACACACTGGGAGAGAGAGAGGAGAGGACACAAGGAGAGAGGGAGGCAGGGGAGAGCGAGAGAGAAAGAGAGAGACACACGAGAGAGAGACACACTGAGAAAGAGAGAGAGGGAGAGAACAGAGGGAGAGAAGGAGGCAGGGGGAGAGAGCGAGAGAGGACAGAGAGAGAAATACACTGAGAGAGGGAGAGGACAGAGAGAGAGACACTGAGAGAGAGGGATGGAGAGGACAGAGAGAGAGAAAGACAGAGATACTGACAGAGGGAGGAGAAAGAGAGGGGGAGAGAGGAAAAACGAGATAGACACTGACAGAGATTGAAAATAAAGAGAGAGAGAAAGAGAGACTGAGAAAGAGAGAGAGAGAGAGAGCGAGGAGAGAGAGAGCGAGGAGAGAGAGAGAGGAGAGAGAGAGCGAGAGAGCGAGAGAGCGAGAGAGCGAGAGAGCGAGAGAGCGAGAGAGAGAGAGAGAGAGAGAGAGAGAGAGAGAGAGAAATCAACAGGGTGACGTGTCGCTTTGCTGGCTCTCGTTCTGTTCAGGAAGGGGAGGGGCATGCGTATGTGTGGGGGGGGGGGGGGGTGTATAAAAGAAGGGGGGTGAAGACAAAATAATTTTAAAGTCTAATCGACATTCAAACTCCGACCAACAAACACCCATATGCACCCATCACACACATGCATACAAACACAGACACACACCCACATACACATACTGTATACACACACTCTTGCTGAATTCTCTCATCCTCATAAGATAATACACACCCACATACACGCAAACACACACACCCTGGGTAATCTCTAATCTAGTCTCGATTAACACCTGACAGTATTTCCATGGCTTTATCAAACCAAGCCAACCCTACAGACTCTTATCTCCCCAACCCCCAAATTTCACAAGAGCGGGAATTCTTTCTGAAAAAAAAGAAGAAAAAAAAAAGTAGCAAAATGTTGAATAACTCAAAAGAATATGAGTGAAAACTCTGCTATCAGGGAGTACAAGAGAGGCTGCGGATAAGAGGTGCATAGGAGGGGTAGATTCAGTGAGAGAGAGAGAGCAAGATTGAACCGAAAAAGGATTTTATTTTTATTTATTTCCTCTCGATAGTTTAGACGTAAAGCGATGAGAGCGGCAGCCGGTATGGGAAATTACATCCGACTGCAATGTAGCGCGAGGCGAGGACATTAAAGAGGGAGGCAGACGCGCGTCTGCGTATCAATAATGGGAATCTCAGCAGGCCATGGGCAGTTGACCGTCGGTGGTGTTTTAAGTCTCTGGTCGCGAGACTATTTATTAGAATCATCACTCTTGTACCTGCTAAACGACAGCCATAACAACAACAACATGTATATGACACCAACTGTATGGTGTTTCAGATTCATGGATGTTTTTTTAGTTTTTTTTTGTAAAATAATGCCCCCTTTTTATTTCCTGTTGCAGTGCTTTGCTAATATCAACAGCTGACAGGAAGTAAACCTGGGCCCAAGCTGTTCCCTACCAACGCAAATCCACTGAAGAGGTGTATACATATTAAGAGCATATACAAAGTCTTTCCCACTATGTGTAGGATATCTCCTCTGACCCAGCCTGCCCTAAATGTTTTTACAGTGTTAAGAGTTAACAATTTTTTTTTTGTGATACCAAAGCCTCTATTCCTCTCCTTCCTTTAGTGGAAACCCTGTGTGGGGATATAACTCTCTTTTTTTGTCTCTCACATCAACCAGGGCCGCCGCTAGGGGCGTGCAAGCAGTGCAATTGCACAGGGCCTCGCGCTTCCCCTAGGGCCTCGCGGGAAGAGAAGAAAAAAATATATAAAATTATTTGATTAACATGCTTATCTGCCCCTGTTGCTGGGATGTACAGTACAGGTGGCGGTATGCGCCTTTCTGTGGTTGCAACCCGCCATTAATTCCGAAGAAGAAGTAATGTGACTGTGCTGCACACAGAGCGGTGTTAGC
Organism: Notolepis coatsorum; assembly: GCF_963971535.1. Classification (NCBI taxonomy): domain Eukaryota; kingdom Metazoa; phylum Chordata; class Actinopteri; order Aulopiformes; family Paralepididae; genus Notolepis; species Notolepis coatsorum. The sequence goes on from NC_140182.1 coordinate 54,620,894, forward strand.
TCATACTAACGTGCATCCATTTCAAATAGCGCTCTAGTCTAGCTATCTATATGAGAGTGACTCTATACCAAGTATAGTGATTAGGTTACGCCAGGACGTTCGGCAGATGGACTGTGAACTTAAGATGAACGTTGTGTTGCGTGTTAGAACGTTCAGTCGGGGAGGGACACAGCGAACAAGAAATTAACTTTACTAGTTATTTCTTGTTCTTGTAGTTAGCTAACCTAGCTAGCTAGCTACCTTATCTTACCTTAGCTAAGCTACGTTATCGAGTGCTAACGTGTGGCAGATAAACTAGGAACAGACTCCCAAGTTCATCAACTGCTAGATATTTGGACAATTATTTACCGGACACGCGCCACCAAAAGACGGACGGGCAGACGGAATGCAGAGAAAAGTACCCGCGTGGGATATCGAACCAACGTCGAGGTGGTGCCAAGACGGAGGGAGATACATGACGATGTACATCGGAGGATGCAGTCAACTAAAGGGAAGTGAAAACGCTGTGTTGACTGTTTTCTGTGTGGAATCGCCGAATTCCACTGGTGCTAATGTTGCTAGTTTGAGCTAACTGGCTAAGTGGCTCTGCTAGCCAACTGAGTGCTAACACTGCTAGCTGCTTGCTGAGGAGAGGAGGAACTAGGAAGCTAGCGTGGCTATCTGTGTGAAATGACAGCTCCTGAAATGTTTGTTGGATTTTAATGGATTTTTATAACCTCATTCTCCTGTCTGACAAGGAATTGTACTACCAGTTGTAAAGGTCTGTAGTATCTAATCTGCTTTAAAAAACAGTGGACTACTTATCCTGTTTTGGGAACTTTTGTGAATGTGTCCTCCGCTTTGTTAGCAGTAGCCTAGCCTAGCTGGCTCTGTTAGCAATTAGCCAAGAGCTGGAAGACCTGCAGTAGCCTAGCTGTCCCTACTAGCCCTGCTATCAATCCAGTCCAGAGTATAAGCTAACGTTATGATACAGAAAGCTAACGTTATGATGCAGAAAGCTAACGTTATGATACAGAAGGCTAACGTTATGATGCAGAAAGCTAACGTTATGATGCAGAAAGCTACCGTTATGATACAGAAAGCTAACGTTATGATACAGAAAGCTAACGTTATGATGCAGAAAGCTAACGTTATGATACAGAAGGCTAACGTTATGATACAGAAAGCTAACAAGGTTGTCATTCGAGAGGTAGTCTTCTCTCTCTCTCTCTACCTGTGTTGGCTGTGGGCTAGCTATCTGTGTTGGCTGTGGCCTGTGGGCTAGCTATCTGTGCTATTAAAACGATTTTGATATTTTTTGTTTTAGTTTCATTTTCATTTAAAAAAAGGTTTCAGTAAAAACGAAAACGTCTCAAGATAATAAGTACGTGCCACAAATGTACAAAATAAATGTCTTTCCTGTTTTAGACGTTGCTCTTTTATTTTGAAAACCCCAGACAATCGTTGTTTCCGATAACTTGTGTCCGGTTCTGTGCTTTTGAGCCGACGCTAGTTTTCAACGGATAGGAGAGACACACTGCGGCGCGAGTACAGCTTCACAGGCAGCCGGTGATGAGGAGGAGGAAGAGGTGGGCTATTGCGTCATCGGTTCAGGAGAAGACGCGTTTCGCTTGTAAAGATGGTGACGCAATGGGGGGCGTCTTCAGAATTGCGCACTCTGAAAGCTGGTATCAGAAAGTAGCGTCTTCAGGCTGCCAGAACGCAGTTCCGTGTGGCTGAAAGGTGCAAACGATCAAATACTTTGCCTGATACGACCGAAATCGTTTTAGTCTGGACATGGCCTAAAACAGATTGAAAAGTATCTGCCCGATTCGTACAAGTGATGGCTTATTTTGAATGTATGAACCTGTACTTTCATATCATGTAAAGAAAAAGGATTGCTCAACAAGACCCTATTGAAAACAGTTCGGGCTTGAAGCCCTGCGACTGGACCCTAACAATTCTCACTTGATTAATAGTTGTAGGATTTTGTGGATTAACAGATGATCAACAAATCTGTAAAATTGTGTTTCTTACATTGTTGTCATTCTGCAAATTAATACAGTATAAAGGTCCTGTTTCAATGTAGTACTTATCTAGCGCCAAAGCATATTCTTGACCTCAGCATAAAACATTTAAATAAAATGACAAAAACAATAATTAACAAAAACATATACAGCCACAGTTGACTACGACCCTAACGACCAATTAGCGGACTAGCGGCCTATGGAGGCACAGCACGACCTGTGCCCATCACTCCACAGAGTAAGTAGTTCTGGCTCCTGGCCAGTGAGTTGGTGAAGACTTGAACAATGGCTGCTATTGAATAACACTTCCACAGCAGAGCACGTTAAACCGTTACTACATAACCTCACATTCCAACATGACCACAGGAAGTACAGTATGCCTCCCCCCTCAGCGGGGACTCAAAGGGCGTTCATTAAACTGATGCTGTACAACGTATTGCTGTCACTCTAAGCCACTCTTTAAACCTTATTCAGCTGGTTGACGTACAACATTGCAACACGGTCTTGTCAAAAAACGTAAACAAAGTGCTAATCGACCACAGGAAAAAAGGTATATAATGCCATAAGTAATATATTTACATATTGTATCGGCAAAAGTGGAAAAACAAACACTGCAAACAGGAGTTGAACTAACAATCATAGCAGTCCAGGGTGAGTGCTCTCACCACTATCTAACTATGATTATAGTTAGAGTTGAGGTTATTTTTTTGCTTAATGGTTATGGTTAAGTTAGGGTTAATGTTAGGGTTCGACTCCCAGCAGGGGAACCTAAATGTTTTCTGAAAAGTATTTTGATTATGTATTATATGTACTTATTTGTAAATGTGAAATTTTGATACAATACGTAAATGTATTACTTATGGCTATAACATAACGTACATTATGTACCTTTTTTCCTGTGGTTGATTAGTACTTTATTTACATACATTATTTTAAGCAAGATCAGGATGAACATTGATATTACAGGGGAAGGGAGGTTTACATGCGTACCTCACACAGAGAACCATAACTCTGTTTGCATGTGTACCTCACACAGAGAACCATAACTCTGTTAGTTACAGCCAGGGGAAGGGAGGTTTACATGCATACCTCACACAGATAACCATAACTCTGTTATAGTTACAGCCAGGGGAAGGGAGGTTTGCATGTGTACCTCACACAGAGAACCATAACTCTGTTATAGTTACAGGGGAAGGGAGGTTTACATGCGTACCTCACACAGAGAACCATAACTCTGTTATAGTTACAGGGGAAGGGAGGTTTACATGCGTACCTCACAGAACCATAACTCTGTTATAGGGGAACAGTGTTTTCAAACTTTATTATCTAAAGATGGTAAGTTAGAGCAGGGGTTCCCAAAGTGTGTGTGTGTGGGGGGGGGGGGGGGGTCGCCAAATGATATATATATATATATTTTTAATAAATCCAAAATAAAAAAATAAAAAAAAGTATGCAGTCAGGCCACTGAATTTAGAAGCAGGCCAGGCCAGTGTTTCTAGTTGCAGCAGCGCAATAGTTAGATAACCTAGGTGGGGAACAACCAGGAGATCACTGCAACTCACACAAGTTGGAGAACTATCTCTCTCTCTCTCTTGCTCTCACACACACACAAAGGGAGCCGCATGTGATCCATCAAAATCCATCAAAATCAGTGTTGTTGCTAATCATACATAGCCTGTTTTTTAACAATAATTTGTGATGCCATCACAAACACTGGCATTTAAAGGGTACAAATAAAGAAATTCATGCACCAGAATGCAGGAAATGAAGTCTTTGTAACAAGAAATTTCCTGGTGGGGGACCCACAGACCCCCTGCTTAAAAAGTGGCCTGACTGGGGCTATATTTTGCACTATAATTTCCTCGCCTGAATGATTTCCCCAGTCCGGCCCTGGTTAAAAGCCTCCAATGCTTATGAGTGTGTGTGCGTTTGAACGTGTGCATGTTTCAACCATACTGTACATTTCCATTTACGTATAAAAAAAAAAAAGAAAAAAAAAATCTTTTTTCTTTTTATAATAGTGGGGGTCGCGGTTCTCTGACACCGTTATTTGGGGGTCGCGGCCTGAAAAGTTTGGGAACCCCTGGTGTAGTGCATCTTGTAAACCAGGCCCATTGCAAGTTGCTGTACTCTGTCGTCTATCTATCTTTCCTTGTGACAATATTGTCACCCACTGTAACAGAGAAGCCGTTGGCCTTGCTGAGTTTGTTATTTGATCTTTGATCTTTGAATTAGTGTTCATTCATATTAAAGACGGTAGAGGTTGAGTACTTTCTTGTGATATATCACTTTCACACTCAATGATTTGGATCGACTTTACTAACTACAAATACATGGGTTGTCTGAAAAACATCTCCCTTCATATTTGCATATAATGCGCCACCATGTTACTTCATATTACAGTACACTAATCACAGTGTAATAACATGGAAATAACTTGGTAATGACAATTAAGTATTTGTAAGTGCTTGGTTTACAAGGTTTGAATGAATTAGTGGTGAATAAAGGTTTGGGGCGGGGGGTGTGTGGCTAGTTCAACAGCAGCACCTGCCAAGACACTCTGTAACAAAGACTTGTTATGGCCCCAGGTCAGAGTCAAATGCAGTGGCTCTTGTCGCTGAGGAGGAGGAGGAGGAGGAGGAGGAAGAAGAGGAGATGTTGGCAACAGCCACTGACGGGACATACGAGCTGCCTGGCAATTTGGCACAGCTCCACGGGTCATTCACAAGATTCACAGAGAGAGAGGGGGGGGGGGGGGGGTCGGTTGCACTCTCCACTAGTCATTCACCGGATTTAAAGAAAAGAGAGGTGGGGGGGGGGGGAGAAAACACACACTCCAACAGTCATTCACAGCATGAGAGAAAGAGAAAGAGAGAAAAAATACAGCGAAACCCTTCTGGTCTTTCACAATAGAAAGAAGGGATGAGAGAGAGAGAACGAGAGAGAGAGAGAGAGAGAGAGAGAGAGAGAGAGAGAGAGAGAGAGAACGAGAGAGAGAGAGAACGAGAGAGAGAGAGAACGAGAGAGAGAGAGAACGAGAGAGAGAGAGAGAGAGAGAGAGAGAGAGAGAGAGAAGACAGAGAGACCCTTCTGGTCATTCACAATAGAAATAAGGGATGCGAGAGAGAGAGAGAGAGAGAGAGAGAGAGAGAGAGAGAGAGAGAGAGAGAGAGAGAGAGAGAGAGAGAGAGAGAGAGAAAAGAAAGAAAAGCACACTTGTGTGACAATTGCAGAGAGAAGAACCCCTTAAAACTGTGAGATTGTGCCGTTTGTGTGTGTGTGTGTGTGTGTGTGTGTGTGTGTGTGTGTGTACTAATCTCCAGTCTAGCTCACCTTCGTTGTACAGGGGCGTGAATGGCGGTGGACTGGAGCTGTCGCACTCCGCAGAGTCGTCTGGGTCCGAGGCTCCGCCCTCTTCTCCTGATAGGCTGAGGTCATCAGGTGTGTTTTCCTCACCGCCATCGAGATCCCCAATGGAACCTACGCAGGAAGAAAAACGGCGACAGATTTAGTACAAAGACAGCAAAGTGACAACATGCTACAAAGGGTGGTGACCTACAACGTAGACAGTACATTGGCATGCGCCCATAGCCTGCAGATAAACCACAGAAACATCCAGGTTTAAAGTTTAATTTATTGTTTTATATTGTTGGTGATGCTGGATGCTAATTCAGTAAGGGAATCAGGGGGGGGGGGGGGGGGGGGGAAACAGAATTTGCAGTCAGTAAAATTTTATTTATTTTACGATAATTTCTGTGGCTATTCTGCTTTTATTAGATGATATAAGAGTGAAAGGAGCAGGGAGATAGAGAGAAAGAAGGAATGACGCTATGTGACAGAAGTTGTATTTGCGTCTGTGATGTTTTTATTTTATTTAACCTTTATTTAACCAAGCAAGTCATTAAAGATCCCGTCCAGATGTATTTTAAACCCTTAAAGCATATTCTATATTTAATAAAAATGTGTATAATATGTGTTTTTCCCACCAAATTGTCCAATAAACGACTTACAAATGGCTTAGCAGCATCTCTACACCTTTACACTCTTTGAGAACGCAAGGATCTATGAACATGGAAACTGACAACAAGCACCCATTGATATTTACCAGGAATTCCAAGTCAGCACAGCAGTTCATATTCTTTCAAGACATGTCAATATCTAATAGCTAAAGGTGTCAAGTTGCCACATATTAACCATGATAGGCTCGACCTTAATGATATGACAAAAATGCCATTGCCATGACTCATTACAGTCACTTTGCAGCACGTGTGCCACATTCATATCACTACAGGAGTCTATGTGAATGGCACTAGACACTAGAATATTATTTAGCTTTGTGGAAAAAAAGGTGACTTGACTTCAGATTTCTTCTCAAGGGCCTTAAATTAACCGTGAACTGGCTTATGCAATGAGAGGCAACCCAAAAAAAAGAAAAAGTTAAAAACCAAAAATTAAAATAAGAAATACATAAATAAATTAGGGAATTCAAAATGTTGAAGAACATTATTATATTAGAGAGCAGAGTAGTAAACCAGTCCCTAAACACATTAATGTTGATCCATTTATATATGATTTGTTAAAAAATCTGTTTCAATAATTTGATACAATGCCATGGTCTAATCCGGAAGATTAATAGCAAAGAGCCAAGGGGGACCTTAAGCCAAATTGCACTATACCTAAAATTGTAGCTAAAAGAGTGATTAGCCCACAACTGATATGTATCAATTACAGTTTCTTAATCCCTCACTGACCATAGCAATTATACAGAATTATTCACCACTTTTGATCTATTTTAGGCTGTTTGAAGATCAAATACAACAAATCATAAAGCCAGTTAATATGCGTTCATGGATTTTTTTATGAGTTTCATTGTAATAATACTGTCATCATACTCGATAAATGATATAACTCAAGTTGGAATACAGCTATAGGCAATAAGAATATCACTCAATAATACAAATAAAAATGTGTGATTACAAGTGCTATGAGTCCACATTAATATGTATTCTCAGAATTGTTTTCAGGATAGATCCAACTACATTATTTCACAAATAAAGTACTTAAATTCTACAAACACCGTAACTTGAGTGTTAATTTGAGCAGCACATTAAAAGACCTCAGCCACTTCTCCCTTCTCTGTGAAAATTACTTTATTGTGTCTTTTCAGGAAACGTTATTATTAACCAGTCAAAGCTCTATGAATATGAAACCCCTCTAATTATGAAGGCCCCATCTCTATTATGCTCAATCACATCAGATGACATGCCTCATTCCAGCCCGCAGAACCGACTCCCGTGAGAACACAGTGATATACTTATTAATTCAGGGTAAAGCATTCCTCTTAAGAGGATTAGGGACTGGTGTAGTTAAAGAGAAACGGCTATGCCTCAGAAAACAACTCTATACAGAATGACACTGTCACTGAAAAGTCAAGGGGGGCTTGTTGTTTTTAAAGAATTCAATCTTAATGAAATTCACACAGGAGGACGAAACAAGGCCCCCCCCCACTCTTTTTCTCTCTCGATCCAGACAGGTTGTAAATTAATTTTCATCAACGTTGTGATGAACGGAAGAGGAATTGTTTCGGAGCTAAAGCCATGGCTGGGGGCGTATATATTTACACCGCTAGAACAAAAGGGCCATATAATCTACACAAAGCACACAACAATGCCCGTGAAGAAAGAACCTTGTAGAAGAAGGGGAAAGGCAATTTTTCTAATTCTGTTAATTTCACTTCCAAAGCAATTAAAAGCAGGCAGAGATAATGCCTGGAAACAATTGCGGGCTAACAAAGTGTTTCTGTCTTTTTGTAAATGAAACATCTTTAGGCTAATTTCAACTTCCACGCCTGCATGGTTCACTCTAATTTCAGATAAAATTAACACAGTTAGATTTGGTCCATAATAAAATAAAATAAAAAGTATAAAAAGGAGAGAGAGAGAGAGAGAGAGAGAGAGAGAGAGAGAGAGAGAGAGAGAGAGAGAGAGAGAGAGAGAGAGAGAGAGAGAGAGATAATAAGAGGGGGGGATCGATCCAGTACACAATATTTTTTTGAATTACGTCTATGTCGTCTGAGCTTTTGCTAGATCTAATTTTCAGTATCTGGAAGGACATTTTCATACAATTAATTTTCTTTTAATCATTATTGTACAAAGGGACTTCTCTGTATAAAATTCCAATTATATTTCGTGTTTAAAAATGTAAGTTTGAATTATGATTTCTTTCCTCATTACTGTTCTGGTTTAATGAATCAATCGCCACATCGCAGCTTTCAGACATCAAATGGCGCAGAAGGAAATTTCTGCTCTAGCCTCTCGGTTTTTTTTATCCAAGAAGAAATATCTCTCTTTCCGCCTCTCTCCCTCTCTCTCTCTCCCACTCTCTTCAGGATAGTTGGCAGAAAGGATAGGAGCGTTGTGTGATAAGTACAGTCCATTCTACTTCACTGGCCCTTTTTCTAAGTTAAAACCTTATTAATTGTAACAGGCTCGCGCTCTGCAGGATGTCCATAGGAAAATTGGACTGAACTAATTCAGGAGATGGCAGAAATAATGAAAGACAGAGCCTATATATATATATATATATATAAGTTAAGTTTTCAGCAATTTTTTACCTCCATGGATCAAGAAGACCTGAGAGCAGTCATCTGTGCATGACATTATGGACAACATGTTACTTAAGTTAAGTTTCAACTGAACGTGTTTCAAACAAAGTCACACGAGATGTCGCAAACAGGAAATACACACGTGGTAAACGACACATCCTTCTTACATGATACCTAGAACCTGAGCCCTCCAATCAAATGATTAGAATAGAAAATGACCAGTTCCAAGTGGCACAAATCTCATTTAGCTTGTGAGCTATTACACCCAAATTAGGTTTTAGAGAATATAAAGCTCATTTGGGTGTAAGATTTCACACAAACATTTTATGGCCCCATAAGGTCAGAACCCCATTCATTGTCTATGGAGCACTCCCAGATTTTACATCATTGATTGAAAGAGGGCTGTTGACTGTTCTGGGGCCACAGGAAGAACATTATGAGAATTCTAAAAAATTAGTGTAATTCCTTTTAAGTAAGGCGTGTAAGTAAGCAATATATGAGCGCTGTATAGTAAGGATGCACAGATACCAATACTGATATGTCCCACAAAAATTCTTAAAATTCCAATACCAAGAATAAAAGGTCAAAAAGGATCAAATCAAAGCAAAGAGACTCGATTCTCTGCGGTTTTCGCACAGGAACATGCCTGATCTCGCTGATGGAGAGGGATGCATTATACTATATATCAATGATTTTTGTCTGCACTGTTCAGTAAAACGACGGATCGGGATCGATACTCCAGTATCGGACTTAAAACGTTTTTGTACTTTCTAATCGGTATCGCCGGTGTGACAAGGTGGTATCGTGAAAATACCTCGCGCTGGCTGTCTGTCTAGGAGAGAAGAGGAGGAAGAAGAGGGAGAAGGAGAGAGGAAGAACGAAGTGCCCTAGTGGATGAAGGAACAGGAAGATACTGCTTTATGCTTTATTAACTCCCGGACCACATCAAACCTGCAGCGAGCAGCTCTCTGATTAAACACAGAGACAACACATCAGACCTGCTCAACAAGCCTGATTAAACAGCACACACGCACGCCGCACTCACGCTAATAACCCGCCACACACAAAAATACCCCTGCCCCCCCAAAAAAACCACTGGGAGAGAGAGAGAGAGAGAGAGAGAGAGAGAGAGAGAGAGAGAGAGAGAGAGAGAAAGAAAAAGCGCACTTGTATCAGAAAATCACATACTTAAGAGAAGAAAAAAAACTTCAAAAGGAGTATAGTATTTAGAGGGAGAGAGAGAGCGAGCGAGAGCAAGAGAGAGAGAGAGAGAGAGAGAGAGAGAGAGAGAGAGAGAGAGAGAGAGAGAGAGAGAGAGAGAGAGAGAGAGAGAGAGAGAGAGAGAGAGAGAGAGAGAGAGAGAGAAGAGGTTCTTTGGTGAGTGCTCTTCAGGGAGAAACTAAACTACCTGACATGGAGTCATGTGTTGGAGAGGAGCCACTTATTGATCTGAGTGAAGGAGAAATGACTGATGATGAGGGAAAGGCTATTTCAACTTCTTTTTTCATTCGTCCTTTTATTCGCACGTTTTTAATGTAGCTACTCCTTGCTGAGTTCAACAGCTACAATTCCAACCCTTCAGACAAGCATCGTTTTTTCTCTCTCACAGAGCAGAAACAGTCCACAGATCCATCATATTCAAGTTCAATAAAAATCATATATTTTTTTTCTTCTTTAAGATCCGAGCGTCTTAACGACCACCATCGATTAGTCCCAGAATGACAAACCCAAGCAAAGCTATCGATTTTTCGACGGATCTGAAATCCCTGTGACTTTATTGATCGCCCTGCAGATCTCCAAATCTAACGCTCTGATGGAGTACCCAGGGTGCATTGGGGTGGTGGAGGGGGGTACACCACAGGTGAAATGTGATGGTTGTCACCAAAGTTGGTGACGGAGGTGATAAGAAATGTAGGCCTCCGGGCTGATTGATCTCTCCCGATCTATAGTTCATATGGGGATATGGCAGAACTAATTTTCTGCAATGGTTTTGTTGTATTGTAGTATATTTATCCTCTAAATGCCTAACGAACATATATATAAACCTACAGTCATGTTGAAAGCAAACCAACATGATTTTTGTATCTACTTAAAAAAAATGTAGGGCACTCATTTTTTTTTATAAAAACAGCAAGCTACTGAGTAATATATACTAAACTGATGTATGTACAGTATAATTATGTACAGTGATACAGGTATAAATATACTATGGTAGTAGGTCATACTGGCCAGTGGTATAACTATTAAGAGTATGGGATATACAGATATAGATATAATATATTGTTACAAACTGGCTCAAGCTCGCAACAAGAAGAGGGAGACACAGGCACAATTTAAGAAATAACAAAAGATTTATTTAATTAACTAAAATAGCAGCCAATATATATGAGTATCAGTGTGTCAGCAGTGTGTGGATGAGTGTATGTGTAGCATGAATGTGAAGCAAAGAAAAGCAACCAAAACAAATGAACCAAAATTAACAACCAAAGAACCAAATAACCAAAAACAACAACCAGACAAACAAAGAACCAAAAACAAAATGGGAGTTCGCCAGAGATCAGAGGCAGCCTCTCTCTGATGCGTTATTTTTTTTCGTAGCCGCATTTCTGGCAGACGCTCTCTGATTGGCCACTGACTGACGCTCTCTGATTGGCCACTGATGCGTTTGCCCAATCGCGTGACGAGCTGTGTCTTTGCCCATTTCCGCGTTGAACAGCCTGCAAACTACCTGGCGTTCTATCGCCATGCTCTAAGTCTAAGACAAACTCTGACCATAACCAACTTCGAAAGAGTGCCTAAGCTTAACCGTCGAAAGAACTTGCCGTCACGCTCTAAGACAAACTCTAACCTTAACCAACTTCGAAAGAGTGCCTAAGCTTAACCAGTGTAGAAACAGGCGTCGGCCAATCAGAGAGCGTCTTGACAGAAATGCGTCTACGAAAAAAAATAACGCCTCTCCGATATCCTGCCTGGGACACCCCGGCCCAGGTGTGCCCCAATTAGCTGACGAGCCTTCCCCAGCTCAGCTCTGCCAGCCAGAGCAGAGGAAGACAACACAGTGTGGGGGGAGGGTCGTCACAACAGGGCTGTACGCTAAGCTTTTTCACTAGGGGCACACTTGCCCCTAAATGAGAAATTTAGGGCAAAGAATATTTTTTAGGGGCAAATTTTTAAATAACTATTTTACCATTATAGTAGGGCTGGGCGATATGGCCTCTAAATGATATTGCGATATTTTTTGGCCATATCACGATACACAATATATATCGCAATATTTTGACATTTCCTAAAGCACTTAAAAATGCTTGATTTAACCCTTTGATGCATACAGTCACGCCAATATGATGATTATAATAAGTCCCTGCAACATATGTTTGCATTATTAAACCATGAAGATGCTTTAAAAAATTATTTAATGAAAATGTACTAAGAGTAGTCTACTGACACACTAATAAAAAAAATTATTTACATCTAAGACTATTTATATAAAAACTCTTGGGTGCCCTTTTTTTGCACAGTACTGTGTTTTCTATCCACTTTAGCCAAACACACACACATATATATATATATATATATATATATATATATATATATATATATATCTACTGTGAGAAAATAATAATTACACACAAAGGGATAATGGCTTATAGCAGACTTAATGATTTTAGAATATTTCAGATAATGAAATTAAATGTTTATCATCAACTATCCAGTTAGTATTTATACTGTCTGTAACGTTTGGCTACTTTAAATCATTGAATGTAGAGAGAGAGCGAGAGAGAGAGGGGGCGAGAACGCACAAGAGAGCCAGCCCCCCCCCCCCCCCCCCCCGCGTTTTGTTCTAGGTTCGCGTTTTGATCGTCTAAGCTGCCGTAGGTGATGACGTCACACTCGAATGTAAACAGGAATAGTCTAACACGGAGATGGAAAGTCCCAGTGGATGATATACAGAAACGAATAACTAATAAATATGAAGTTATGTTTAAACTTCTGTTGTCAAGCGTTGTCACTTGTCAATATAACCCACCCCCTTTCCTCACTTTTCCACCGTCCCTGCTTCACTCGGGACTACCAGCTAACGTTAGCCTATAGCTCCGCCGTCCCTGCTTCACTCGGGACCACCAGCTAACGTTAGCCCATTGCTCGTGTCAATTAAATTGCATGTTATTAAATGTCCGCGCTGGTCTGTCTAATGAAATTACAACCGCAACATTATGTCGCCTGTACAGCCCTGGTTGTAGGCTAATGTTAGTGTAGTGAAATGCGAATGAAGGGGTGAAATCACTATTCGCAAGCTTGCGAGTAGATATAATTTTTCATTCGCACCGGCCAAATTAGGGGGCAATTTGCGACGATCTCGTCGCAGCGTACAGGCCTGCACAATATACAAGTATGTATCCCCTCTGGTATAAATAAAGATTTTCAATTCAATTCAATACAAGTGAACAGGGATATATGCAGATATATCCAAACAGTTATAGATATATATATACAGTATAATAGTATTAGTGTACATGGATATCATACAGGTATAAACAGTAATATATGGGTAGACTATAGGTTGAGGTAGGTAGTTATGATTACAGTGCACGGCGGTTGTAGACAGTGAAGGCAGTAGATAGGTATAAATTGAATATAGTCAACAGATGTGTTAGGTGACCACTGTGCTTCCAAGGAATAGATGTGTCTGACAAACTGTATGAAAAACATCCAGACTAAACACAGAAAGACAGGAAACGGCAAGGGAGAATGCAGATAGTAGTAGTCGTAGTACAGTGGAGACAAAACGGCAGGAGAAAAAAGGGCTCATCCGTAGAAAACGTCTGTCAGAGCCCCGTCAGCCAAATCATACGAATGAGTGATTACTGATTATAATACTTATGATAATGATTACAATGTGACGATAAGGTGTACTGAGGATAATTCATGGGTGCAGGGTGGGGGCACTGACGCACTTGAAACAAGGGCCACGGTCGTCACCAGGGTGGGTGTGTGCCTGACAGTAGGACACCCAACTTCAAACGGCCAAATTCCCCGGAAGCGGCACATTAAAAAGGTACCAATACTGTGCTGAGGTGTTTCATACTTCTGGACTCCCTCTCTCTCTCTCCATCCATCCATCCGTCCATCCATTCATCCGTCAATCCATTCCTCCGCCTCATCTCTCTGTCTCGCTCCCTCCCTTCTTTCTGCGAAAGTGTGTTCCCTGATTCCAAATTCCTTATGCTCTATCACGTTCTCTCCCTCTCTCATTCCATCCATCTGCTCCTCTAACTCCCTCCACTCCACCCATTCTATCCCTCCCTCTACCCACCCCTCCTGCCATCTTTCAGTGAGTGTTCTCCCTCATTCCAATTCCTTATGCTCTATCACGTTCTCTCCTCCTCCTCCTCCTCCTCCTCCTCCTCCTCCTCCTCCTCCTCCTCCTCCTCCTCCTCCTCCTCCTCCTCTCCCACCCCTCCCCTCTCCCTCCCCTCCCCTCCCTCAGTGCAGCAGCGCTCTGGTGACTCGGAGCGTCACTCTGTGCGTATAGCTGGGAGCTGTTCTCTTGGTTATCGGCTGCTGCAGACCCTCTCTGCTGGTCTGATCTGTCTCCTCTTCATTAAGCAATACGCCGACGTGGAAATGAAAACATAATAGCTATTTGATTTCCAGCGAGATATTTTGCATATTGGTTCCGAGCTGATAGTGGAATTTCATCAAGTCGTCGTTTTTTCTCTCCCTCCTCTCCCTCCCCCCTCCCCCCTCT